>NC_048226.1:23317102-23392004 GCF_002007445.2 Ailuropoda melanoleuca
TATATATATATATATATATATATATATATATATATATATAATCTCAGAAGTGTAAAAATAAAAATTAAAATGTCTTAAAAATAATTGATAAAATTAAGAGCACAGCTGAAAAATATAATAAAATATAAAAACTAGGAGTAAAGAATAATAAGAAAAACCATGAATGCTATATACTTCTTACCCCAAGAGCAAGAGTTTTACAGCTACGTACAGATCAGTAAACCTGGTATTAGCTGGAAGTTCCTGTGGGTCTTCTGGGGGAGGGGTCTGTTGGGCTGAATCTCAGGCATCTTTGCCCTGGAGGAATTGCACTGCCTTTGCCAAAGGGCTGAGCTCAGTTTAAGTGGCACCAGAACCAGTGGGGGAGGGCTGAAAATAAAGGTGAGCTTATCTCTAACCCAGGAGCTGAAATTTTGCTCCCTTACACTCTTCAGTGAGCCCTCATAGAAAAACAGTCAATCACTCTTGTCTCCCTGGTTTCCCTCCAAACTCTGTGTTCACCCAGCCTGTGACAGAGCATTTTTATCTCAGGCACGTGACACCATTTTGAGTCTCCAAACTTTATGAACTCTTGAAGCAGGCACCCACGCTGGTCTTCGTGGGTTGGGGAGGGGGTCTCACTGCAGTTCTGCCTCTTGCTGGGCCCCTGCTTGGAGAGTGGTCACCCAACTGAACAGCAGTTGGTGGTTTATGGAAACACTGAGCAGAAATCTTGTGCCTGGTCTCACTGTTTGCAACCAGCTTCTCTGCTCCAATGCCTGGGAACTCTGCCACACTTGGGCACCCCTATTCTTTTTGTGACCCGGGGGATCCTGAGACCACAATGTCCCACCTAGGATTCTGCCCTGCTTTGCCTCCTGAGCACCTTTCAGGTAAACTTCTACAAGTTCCAATTTTGAGCTCTGCTGCTTGAAACACTTAGCAGTACCCAGCTTACAGAGGCTCCCTCCCCCCTCAGTTTATCTCCCGAAATATCTCCTTGGATTCACATCAAAGCACCTCCTACCCTGCAAAAAGTGGTCACTTTTCTGTTTGTAGAATTGTAGCAATTATTTTCTCAGATCTCCAGTTTACTTTGTAGGTTTCCAGAATGATTTGATAACTATCTATCTGATTTCCAGGGATCAGATAAAACTAGAATTCCCTACTCCTCTCCCATCTTGGAAGGTCTCCTCATTGATTTCTTTTATTGTTTTTTAGTTTCTATATTATTTATTTCTCCTCTAATCTTTATTATTTTCTTCCTTCTATTGGCTTTAGCCTTCATTTGTTCTTTCGCTACCTCCTTTAGGTGCAAGGTTAGGTTGTTTATTTGAGATTTTTCTTATTTCTTGAGGTAGGTTTGTATTGCTATAAAGTTGCCTCTTGAAATTGCTTTTGCTGCATCCCAGAATTTTTGGACCATTGTGTTTACATTTTAACTCGTTTCTATTACTTTTTAAATTTCTTCTTTTATTTCTTGGTTTACCCATTCATCATATAGTGCCATGTCATTTGAACTCCCGGTATTTGCGGTCTTTCCAATTTTTTTTTCTTCATGGCATTGTGGTCAGAAAAGATTCATAGCTTGACTTTGATCTTCTTGAGGTTGTTAAGGCTGGTTTTGTGGGCTAATATGTGATCTATTCTTGAAATGTTCTATATGCACTTGAAAAAAATGTGTATTTTGCTCTTTCATGATGAAAAGTTCTGAACATATTGGTTAAATCCATCTGCTCCAGTGTGCCATTCAAAGTCATTGTTTCCTTGTTGATTTTCTGTTTAGGTGATCTGCCCTTTGATGTAAGTATTAAAGTCACCTGCTATTTTTGTATTATCTATTAGTTTATTTATGTTTATTATTAAGTGTTTTATGTATTTGGGCACTCTTAGGTTGCATTCATAAATATTTACAAATGTTATATCTTCTTGTTGGATAGCCCCCTGTATTATTATATAGTGTCGTTCTTTGTCTCCTGTGAGAGTCTTTGTTTTAAAGTCAGCTTTGTCTAAAATAAGTACTGCTACTCAGGCTTTCTACTGATTATCATTTGCATAATTAATATTTCTCCATTCCTTCACTTTCAATTTTAATGTGTGTTTTGGTCTCAAATAAGTCTTGTAGGCAACTTATTGATAGGTCTTTTCTTTTTTTTTTTATCCATTTTGTCACACTATGTCTTTTGATTTAAGTGTTTAGTCCATTCACATTCAAAGTAATTATTGATAGATATGTATTTATTACTATATTATTACTTGTTTTGTGGTTGTTTCTGAAGATTTATTCTTTTTTTTTTAATGATTTTTTTAATTGTATTATGTTAGTCACCATACAGTACATCCCCGGATTCCAATGCAAAGCTCGATGCTTCATTAGATGCGTAAAACACCCAGTGCACCATGCAATACGTGCCCTCCTTACTACCCACCACCAGTTTATCCCATTCCCCCACCCCCCTCCCCTCTGAAGTCTTCAGTTTGTTTCTCATAGTCCATAGTCTCTCATGTTTCATTCCCACTTCTGATTACCCCCCTTTCTTTATCCCTTTCTTCCCCTACCGATCATCCTAGTTCTTATGTTCCATAGATGAGAGAAATCATATGATAATTGTCTTTCTCTGCTTGACTTATTTCACTTAGCATTATCTCCTCCAGTGCCATCCATGTTGCAGCAAATGTTGAGAATTCGTTCTTTCTGGTAGCTGAGTAATATTCCATTGCATATAGGGACTACATCTTCTTAACCCAGTCATCTGTTGAAGGGCATCTCGGCTCCTTCCATGATTTAGCTATTGTNTATATGGACCACAGCTTCTTAATCCAGTCATCTGTTGAAGGGCATCTCGGCTCCTTCCATGATTTGGCTATTGTGGACAATGCAGCTATGAACATTGGGGTGCATATGGCCCTTCTCTTTACTACGTCTGTATCTTTGGGGTAAACACCCAGTAGTGCAATGGCTGGGTCATAGGGTAGTTCAATTTTTAACTTTTTAAGGGACCTCCACACTGTTTTCCAGAGTGGCTGTACCAACTTGCATTCCCACCAACAATGTAGGAGGGATCCCCTTTCTCCACATCCTCTCCAACAATTGTTGTTTCTTGCCTTGTCTATCTTTGCCATTCTAACTGGCGTAAGGTGGTATCTCAGTGTGGTTTTGATTTGAATTTCCCTGATGGCTAATGATTTTGAACATTTTTTCATGTGTCTGTTAGCCATTTGTATGTCTTCATTGGAAAAGTGTCTGTTCATATCTTTTGCCCATTTTTTTTATCTGATTATTTGTTTCATGTGTATTAAGTTTGAGAAGTTCTTTGAAGATCTTGGACCCAGTCCTTTATCTGTGGTGTCCTTTGCAAATATATTCTCCCATTCCGTGGGCTGTCTCTTAGTTTTTTTGACTGTTTCCTTGGCTGTGCAGAAGCTCTTTATCCTGATAAAGTCCCATAAGTTCATTTTATCTTTTATTTCTCTTGCCTTTGGAGATGTGTCGTGAAAAAGGTTGCTCTGGCCGATGTCATAGAAGTTGTTGCCTATGTTCTCCTCTAGAATTTTGATGGATTCCTGTCTCACATTGAGGTCTTTCATCCATTTGGAGTTTATTTTTGTGTATGGTGTGAGAGAGTGGTCAAGTTTCATTCTTTTGCATGTAGCTGTCCAATTTTCCCAGCACCATTTATTGAAGAGACTGTCTTTTTTCCACCGGATGTTTTTTCCTGCTTTATCAAAGATTAGTTGCCCAAAGAGCTGAGGGTCCATTTCTGGGTTCTCTATTCTGTTCCATTGGTAAATGACTCTGTTTTTGTGCCAGTACCATGCTGTCTTTGTGATCACAGCTTTGTAGTACAGCTCGAAATCCGGCATTGTGATGCCCCCAGCTTTGTTTTTCCTTTTCAACAGTTCCTTGGAGATTCTGGGCCTTTTCTGTTTCCATACAAATTTAAGGACTATTTGTTCCAGTTCTTTGAAAAATGTCCTCGGTATTTTGATCGGGATAGCATTGAAAGTGTAGATTGCTCTGGGTAGTATGGACATTTTAACTATGTTAATTCTTCCAATCCATGAGCATGGAATATTTTTCCATCTTTTTATGTCTTCCTCAATGTCTTTCAAGAGTGATTTATAGTTTCTAGAATATAGGGCCTTTACGTCTCTGGTTAAGTTAATTCCAAGCTAACGTATGGNGTATGGTTTTTGGTGTTATTGTAAATGGGATGGATTCCCTAATTTCTCTTTCTTCAGTCTCGTTATTCGTGTATAGAAATGCAACTGATTTCTGGGCATTGATTTTGTATCCTGCCACCTTACTGAATTGTTCTATAACTTCTAATAGTTTGGGAGTGGATTCCTTTGGGTTTTCCATATAGAGTATCATGTCATCTGCAAAGAGAGACAGTTTGACTTCTTCTTTGCCGATTTGGATACCTTTGATCCCTTTTTGTCTTCTGATTGCTGTTGCAAGGACTTCTAGTACTATGTTGAATAATAGTGGCGAGAGTGGGCATCCTTGTCGTGTTCCTGATCTTAAGGGAAAGGCTTCCAGCTTTTCCCCATTGAGAATAATGCTTGCAGTAGGCTTTTCATAGATGGCTTTTATGAGATTGAGAAATGTACCCTCTATTCCTACACTCTGAAGGGTTTTAATCAGGAAAGGATGCTGTATTTTGTCAAATGCTTTTTCTGCATCAATTGAGAGGATCTTATGGTTCTTGAGTCTTTTCTTGTTGATATGATGTATCACACTGATTGATTTGTGAANCCTGATCTTAAGGGAAAGGCTTCCAGCTTTTCCCCATTGAGAATAATGCTTGCAGTAGGCTTTTCATAGATGGCTTTTATGAGATTGAGAAATGTACCCTCTATTCCTACACTCTGAAGGGTTTTAATCAGGAAAGGATGCTGTATTTTGTCAAATGCTTTTTCTGCATCAATTGAGAGGATCATATGGTTCTTGAGTCTTTTCTTGTTGATATGATGTATCACATTGATTGATTTGCGAGTGTTGAACCATGCTTGCATCCCAGGTATGAATCCCACTTGGTCATGATGGATAATCCTTTTAATGTACTGTTGGATTCTATTAGCAAGAATCTTGTTGAGGATTTTGGCATCCATATTCATTAGGGAAATCGGTCTGTAATTCTCCTTTTCGAGGGGGTCTTTGCCTAGTTTCNTCTGTAATTCTCCTTTTTGAGGGGGTCTTTGCCTGGTTTGGGGATCAAGGTAATATTAGCCTCATAGAATGAGTTTGGTAGCTTTCCTTCTGTTTCTATTTTTTGAAATAGCTTTAGGAGAATAGGTATTATTTCTTCTTTGAATGTTTGGTAGAATTCCCCAGGAAAACCGTCTGGGCCTGGAGTTTTATTATTTGGAAGGTTGTTTATCACTGACTCAATTTCTTCATAGTTAATTGGCCTGTTTAAGAAATCAATTTCTTCCTGTTTCAGTCTTCGTAGTTTATAGGTTTCCAGGAAGGCCTCGATCTCTTCCAGATTGCTTAGTTTTTTGGCATATAGCTATTCATAAATTTTCTAATAATCCTTCCAATTTCAATGTTGTTTGTCATAACCTCTCCTTTTCATTCATAATTTTAATAAATTGGGTCCTTTCTCTTTGCTTTTGGATAAGTCTTGCCATTTGGTTTGCCAATTTTATGGATTCTCTCAAAGAACCAGCTTCTAGTCCTGTTGATCTGCTCTACTGTGCTCCTGGTCTCTAATTCATTGATTTCTGCTCTAATCTTGGTCAACTCCTTCCTTGTCAGTGGGTTAGGCCTGTCCCTCTGTTGCTGTTCCAGTTTCTTGAGGTGAGAATATAGAAACTGCATTTTAGATTTTTCTATTCTTTTGAGTGAGGCTTGGATGGCTATGTATTTCCCCCTTAGGACTGCCTTTGCAGTATCCCATAGGTTTTGGACCGTTGTGTATTCATTCTCGTTGGTCTCCATAAATTGTTTAATTTGTTTTTTGATTTCCTGGATTATCGAGTCATTCTTGAGCAGGATGGTTCTTAGTCTCCAAGTGTTTGAGTTTCTTCCAGGTTTTCCTTTCCATAGCGTTGTGGTCTGAGAATATGCATGGAATGATTTCAATCTTTTGATATTGGTTCAGACCTGTTTTGTGTCCCAGAACATGATCTATTCTTTAGAATNAGCATGATCTATTCTTGAGAATGTTCCATGGGCATTAGAATAGAATGAGTATTCTTTGGTTCTGGGGTGTAGTGTTCTATATATATCTATGAGGCCCAACTCATGGAGTATGGCATACAAAGCCTTTGGTTCTTTGCTTAGTTTTTGCCAGGGTGTTTTGTCTATTTCTGAAAGTGGTGTATCGAGGTCCCCAACTATTACTGTGTTTTTATCTATATGTCTCCTATTTTGGTTAAGAATGGCTTGTGTATCTTGCTGCTTCCCTGTTGGGGGCATATGTATTTATAATTGCATATCCACTTGTTGATTACTTCCTTTAAGATTAATACNAAGAATAATATAGTGCCCTTCTGTATCTCTCTCTATGGCCTCTAGTTTAAAATCCAGTCTATCTGATATGAGAATTGCTACTCCAGCTTTCTTTTGAGGTCCATTTGCGTGGAAGATGGTACTCCATCCCCTTACTCTAAGTCTGAATGCATCTTTGGGTTCAAAATGAGTCTCTTGTAGACAGCAAATAGATGGGTCATGTCTTTTTATCCAATCTGGAACCCTGTGGCGTTTTATGGGAGAGTTTGAACCATTTACATTGGCACTGAGAACTTACAGATATGATTTTAATGATGCCATTTCTCTTTAAAGTCTTTGTATCGGTTGTGACTTGCTGCTCTGTATCACTCTTGGGGCCTTTTTACCTTTATAGAGCCCCCCTTAATATCTCCTGTAGGGCTGGTTTCGTGGTTACGAAATTGGTTAATGATTGGCGATTTTGGAACGTCTTTATTTCTCCATCAATTCTGAATGACAGCCTTGCTGGATAAAGGATCCTTGGCTGCATGTTATTCTCTGAAAGAGCTTTAAAAGTGCCCCCCANCTTACTCTAAGTCTGAATGCATCTTTGGGTTCAAAATGAGTCTCTTGTAGACAGCAAATGGATGGGTCATGTCTTTTTATCCAATCTGCAACCCTGTGGCGTTTTATGGGAGAGTTTAAGCCATTTAGATTGATAGAGATTATTGACAGATATGATTTTAATGATGCCATTTCTCTTTAAAGTCTTTGTATCGGTTGTGACTTGCTGCTCTGTATCACTCTTGGGGCCTTTTTACCTTTATAGAGCCCCCCTTAATATCTCCTGTAGGGCTGGTTTCGTGGTTACGAAATTGGTTAATGATTGGCGATTTTGGAACGTCTTTATTTCTCCATCAATTCTGAATGACAGCTTTGCTGGATAAAGGATCCTTGGCTGCATGTTTTTCTCTGAAAGAGCTTTAAAAATGCCCCCCCAAGCCTTTCTCTCATTCCAGGTCTCTGTAGACAGGTCTGATGTAATTCTGATACCTTTGCCTTGGTACGTGAGAAATTTCTTTGCCTTGGCCGCTTTCAATACTGTATTCTTGGATCTAATATTTGCGAATTGCACTATGACGTGACGTGGCATATGTTTGTTGTGGTTGAGCTTGGATGGGTCCTCTCTGCCTCTTGGACACCGAATGCTTGTTTCCCTTGCTAGATTAGGGAAGTTTTCAGCTACAATTTGTTCAAATATCTCTTCTAGACCTCTGTTTTTCTCCACCCCCTCAGGGATGCCGAAGATTCTGGCATTGGATCATTTCATAGAGTCAGTAATCTCCCGTAATCTACATTCGTGGGCATGGATTATTTTAAGACCAGCTTCTATTTTCGTTTTTTCTTCTACTAACCCATCCTCCAATTCGCTAACGCGTTCCTCTGCCTCGGTGACCCTGGCCGTCAGAGCCTCTATTTTTGACTGCATTTGGCTCATAGAATTTTTAATTTCTGTCAGATTCGCTCTCATTTCTGCCCTTAGGGATTCTATATTCTCAGTAACATTTTCGTTAATACTTTTTTCAAGTCTACTCATCATCTTGACCATTGTTGCTCTGAATTCCATTTCTGATAATTTGGATACATCCATATGTATTACTTCTGTGGCAGAGGCCACAGACTCATTATCTTTTCTTTGCTGGGGGGCACTTCTCCTTCTCGTCATTCTGATGAGGAGAGATTGTGGGGTTGTCCAGAGCCCAAATTATTGACTGGGATCCAGGCTGTGCACCCTTGTTTTATAGAGATCTTTGGGATGTCTGTTTCTTCTTTAAAGATTTTATTTATTTATTTGAGAGAGAAAGACAGACAGTCAGCAAGAAAGGGAACACAAGCAGGGGAGTGAGAGAGGAAGAAGCAGGCTCCCAGCAGAGAAGCCTGATGAGGGACTCCTTTCTGGAACACTGTGATCACACCCTAATCCGAAGACAGGCACTTAATTACTGCGCCACTCAGGCGCTCCGGGTTGTGGGCTTCTTGATTTTTCAGCCTGCCTTCTGGGCGGGGGCCCTGCCGCGCCGGTACTCAGGAAACCCTGTTTGGGTAGAGTCTCTGTGTCCCCTGTGAGGGGGGATGGGGATGGGCACCCTGTGAGCCAGTATTTCCGGTCTTTTCTCTGGCAGCTTTCCCTGGCGGTCTGCTGTGCCTCTTCTGAGAGTCAGAGCAGCAGCGGCCGAAATTCAGCCTCTGTCTCAGAACAGAGGGATTGCGGATCGTTCTCCACTGATGTTCTGGCCACTTTATTTTATTTTTTTTTTAAAGATTTTATTGATTTATTTGACAGAGATAGAGACAGTCAGCGAGAGAGGGAACACAAGCAGGGGGAGTGGGAGAGGAAGAAGCAGGCTCTCAGCAGAGGAGCCTGACGTGGGGCTCGATCCCGGAACGCCGGGATCACGCCCTGAGCCGAAGGCAGACGCTTAACCGCTGTGCCACCCAGGCGCCCCCTGGCCACTTTAATTCTGTTTCTGTTGGTGCTGCTCAACCCTGCAGCATCCCAGGATGTGCGCCCCACACCCGGTGTCCCAGCCCTCACTTCCAGGGCCAGCGCATCTCTGTCCTTTGTGTTTCTAACCCCATCAGCCGCCAGTCGCCAGCCACCCTGTGCGCGCTCCTGGAGCTCCCAGTCTCAGTCTGGTGTCTCGCGGGTGCCATTTGCGAGTCCGTCTGCTCTCCCGTGCAGGTGGCCTGCCAGCTGCCAGCAGCCAGCTGCCCCGCTCATGCTCCCAGGGCTCCCGGTCTCAGTCTGGATCCAGTGAGCACACCAGAGTTCCAGAGCTCCGTGAGATGCTTGGTGGCACGCGCTCTCAGCTCACGGTCTCAGTCTGCTCTCTCAAGGGTGTGGGTCCATGGTCTGCCCACTCCCCCGTGCAGGTGGCTATGATTTCCCGGGGCCCTGACACGGCAGCTCCCTCCCCCTTCTGTTTATCTTCCAATATCTGTGCGCAGTTTCACGGCTCCCCGCTTTGTACCTCAATACTCAGTGCTGGAGATGTTCATTTGTAGAGATCCAGATGTATCTTCCTGCATCTCAGGCTGATTCCGTGGATGTTCCTGCTGGTCTGGTACCTATCCAGCTCAACTCAGGGGACCGGCTGAAAAAGCTCCCCTACTCCTCCGCCATCTTAACTCCTCTAAAGATTTTCTCTTATCCTTTCTTGTCTTTCTGTCTCTAATGGTTTTATTTAGTGATATATTTGGATTTCTTTCTCTTTATTCTTTGCATATTTCTCAGTGGTTTTTGATATAAGCTTACCTATAGGTTTGTATATAATGTCTTCTTCACACAGAAGTCTGTTTTAGGTTTGTTGTCATTTGAATTTGAACCCATTCTTTTCACCTGTACTCCCCACATTTTAAATATATGCTATTATATTTTATGTCATTTTTTAAAGTTCCCTGACTGATTTTTTACAGAATTACTCATTTTCACTGTTTTCATGTTTTCTACCTTTATACTGTCACTTTTAGTCTGCCGTTTCTACTCAAAGAGTCCCCTTTAGTATTTCTTGCACTGCTGGTTTAGTGGTCACAAACTCCTTTAGTTTTTGTTTGTCTGGGAAACTTTATCTCTCCTTCTTTTCTGTGATAGCCTTGCTGCATAGAATATTCTTGGCTGCAGATTTTCCCATTTAGCACTTTGAATATATCATACCCTTCCCTTATTGCTTGAAAAGTTTCTGATGAAAACCCCCTGGGTTTTCCCTTATAAGTTCATGATTTTTGTAATCTTGCTGCTTTTGAGGTTTTTTTCTTTATCACTATATTTTCCAAGTTTAATTACAATATGTCTTTGTGTGGGTCTGCTTTTGTTGATTTTGATGGGAGTTCTCTGTGCTTCCTAGATCTGCCTATTTCCTTCTTCAGATTAGAGAAGTTTCTGCTACTGCTTCTTCAAATAAATTTTCTGCCTCCCCCCATTTTTCTCTCTTCTTCTGCGACTCCTACAATAAAAATATTACATTTGATGGAGTCACTGAGTTCCCTGTCTATTCTCATTTAGTGTAATTCTTTTTTCTCTCTTTTGTTCAGCTTGATTACTTTCCATTACTCTGTCTTCTAGGTTACTAAGTCATTCCTCTGTTCCTTCCACCCTGCTATTCATTCCGTAAAGTTTGTTTCTCATTTCATTTACTGGCCCTTTATCTCTGCTATGTTATTCCTTATCTGTGTTAAGGATCTCACTGATACCTTCCACTTTTTCCCAAGTCAAGTATCTTTATTATCATTACTTTAAATTCTCTATCAGACATGTTACTTATACCTGTTTCACTTAGATCTCTGGCTGTGGCCTTACACTGTTCTTTTATTTGGGATAAATTTCTCTATCTCCTCATTTGTCTGCCTTTCTGTGACTGTTTCTCTGTTAGGAAAGTCAGCTGTGTTTTCTGCTATTGAAAATAGTGACTCTATGAAGAAGAGGTCCTAAGGTGTCCTGCAGTGCAGTGTCCCCTGTTCACCAGAACCCTGCATTTCAGGAGAGTATCCTCTGTGTATTGCTTACATGTGCTGTTGTGTTTGAGTCACTTTTCCTTTCAGTGATATTGTATGTACTGACTCTCTACCTGTTGTGGGCTGTGCTTTCTCTGGTGTTAGTGGACCTAATCAGGCCAGTTGTTAGGGGTTGTGCCCACCAGGGAACTTGGGAATGGTATGGTGGTATTAGCAAAATTTGTGGTGGACCACTAGTCCAATGTTGCATCCTTGGAATAGTTTTGGCACCTGGGAGTTGAGTGCTGGAGCTTCCAGGGCATGAGGGTGGGCATGAGGCAATGCCTGGCTCTGGTGTTGTGACGGGGTCACATACACAGTTATAGCTGTGCACCCAGTGGTGGGTCAGGGCACATGCATGGATTTTACAAAATTTTCCCTGACCTCAGGGCCAAGGCCAACAGGCTTGGGGTGGGCAAGTTCGGGACTCATGGGCATGGTATACTTCCACCAGGTCAGGCGGTAAGTCTATACAGGCCTGCCTCTGACAGGTGGCTCTGTGTTTTTGCTGGGGGCAGGGGAGGAAAATGGCACCTATGAAACTCCCTCATTTTTGAAGAAGTCCTACAACATGCTCCAAAATCAGTATAAATAGATCTATCTTATGTTTTTTCCCCTGCATTGTGAAAATTGCCAATTTTTTTTGTTGTTGTTGCCTCACCATGCAGGTTGCTGTCTGTTTAAGGACAGTAACCCAGCTATCACTCATCCTCACTGCTTGCCCAGTCCTGAGTCAGCAGACTTTTAAAACTCCAAGTACCACTGGTTTTATAAATTCATGGAATTTACCCCTTCAGTTTTTTAAACCCAAACATGGGAATTCATCTTCCCTGTGTGAGCTCTCCGGTATAAGCACCCATTTCTCTTCCCTCTCCACGTGCACAGCCTCCTCCCTCCTGCGGTCAGCCTCCAGTTTTTCCTTTCTGACCTTCCTAAATTTGCAGCTGCAGCTTCTTCTCTATATTTAGTTGTGGAGTTTATTCTTCCAGTCTTTGAATTGGTTTCTGGTTTGTTGTTTTGGATGTGGATAATATCTAATAGAAAATGTGGGATGCAGTGAACTCCGGTCCTCCTACTCTGCCACCTTCCCAGGGGTTTCTCTATTTTTTTTAACTCATTAGTTTAAATCATTCATATTGAAGGTAATTATTGGCAGGTAAGGACTTATTACTGTCATTTTGTTAATTATTTTCTGTTTGACCTGTAGTTCTTTTGTTCCTTTATTCTTTTCTTGTTGCCTTTTTTTTGGTTAGACGATTTTTTTTTTTGGTAGTTATAAGGCTTATTTACTCTTCAGCTTTTGAATACTTACTATAAGTTTTTCTTTGTGGTCACCATGAGGCTTACATTGTACTACTTATAGTTATAATGGTCTGATTTAATCTGATAACAATCTCCATCGCATACAAAAGATCTACACTTTTATTACTAGGCTTAAAGTAATTTATACGCCATTGTACAGTATTGCAATATTCTGTTTGTCTATATACTTAACTTTACTAGTGAGATTTTTACTTTCATATGCTTTTTTGTTTGTTTGTTTCTGTTTAGTGTTTATTTCTTCAATTTGAAAGAAGCTGGGCTCCCTGGTTGGGTAGAGCCTGTTGGGGGCATTCCTTACTATAGCAATGCTGCTGGAAAGAGCTCTGGTTGTCCAAACTGCTGGTGGGGGCACAGGGCTTCTGCTAAGAACTGCAGCACCCATGAGCCCATGTCCCTGTGAGCCCAGGTCCCTTTTCCCTTTTCATGTGGTCTACCAATTCTAACTCCCCTCTGCTCCATGTGAGACAAGAGAGAAGTGGATATTTCAGTGTCCAAAACACTGGAGAAGTTGGATATATGTCTTGGCCTCTCTTTCCCCAGCTGGAGAAATTATGTGTCAAGGAGATCTTTCTCAGTGTGGTACTGTGCCAGCTTGGGGGAAGGGTAACAAGGACAAAGTAAAACCTTTACTCTGACCATTTTGGATGTTTTTTAATTAAATTTTCCTTCCCCCCCATGTACTAAAACATTACCTTTGAGGTCTAGAATTCTTAAAAAGGCATTTTTGTTGTATATTTGCTAAATTCATTTTTCTGTGAAGGAATTAGGGCCAGAAACCTCCTATTCTGCCATCTTGCTGATGTCACTATAGATTAGCCTTTATATTTATATTCATATAAATATTTATATTGTTAATAAATATGGTTTGTGGTCTTTTGTGCAACCATCCAACTTTGAAAGAATATAGGCTTTTCAACATGGACAGCAATTAAAATATTATATGGGAAGCTAATTACTGATTTATTAGAATCATTGAAAATTCTCTAAAAGATTTATTTATTTGTTTATTTTAAAACTTATACTTGAAAACATGATAAAACATTTTTTAAAAAGGAATTTTTAGACCAAGCTTTGAAAATAGGTACTAAGTTTTGGACTGGTAAAATGAAATGCCTATTACTCATATCCAGGAGCTCTGAATGATAACTTCAGAAACATCTAACTCTCTAAGAATTAGAAAATTAGAAATCCAAGAAGAGCTAAGAATACCATAGGAAAATGGGAATTACATTATAGGATTTTTCTTTTACCTCAGTCATATATCTGGGTGGCTTTTTCATAAAACCAACAAACTCAATCATACAGAAGGAATATGCTGAAAATTTTGGAATCTAGTAACACTTGTATTGGATTAAATGATTCAGGAAATAATGCAAAGATATGCTGTTTGTGAGAAAAGTTCTTTACAGGGAACACATGATAAGTCAAGTCTAAGGCCAATGTTACCTGGGATATGATGGCAATTGGACTTAATTGAGACTCCAACTCTAGAAGGTATTAAATATTTTTAGTAATGTTATATATGATGCCCATATGGCCACACATGTGTCCGTAGGCTAAAGCTGATGCTCAAATTATGAACAATGCCTTATTAAATTATATCATCTAAACTTTTGGAATTCCTAAACATGTAGAATTCAATAAGACAAATCATTTTATTTTTTTATTTATTTTTATTATGTTCATTTAGCCAACACATAGTACATCATTAGTTTTTGATGTAGTGTTCAATGATTCATTAATTACATAGCACCCAGTGCTCATCACACTCTGCACCCTCCTTAACACCCATCACTGGTGGTCATTTTATATTGTGGTAATTCAGGAGCTTTGTAATAGCCTATGTACTCAAAATTCGGCTACTTTTTTTTTTTTAAGATTTTTTATTTATTTATTAGAGATAGAGACAGCCAGCGAGAGAGGGAACACAAGCAGGGGGAGTGGGAGAGGAAGAAGCAGGCTCATAGCTGAGGAGCCTGACGTGGGGCTCGATCCCATAACGCCGGGATCACGCCCTGAGCTGAAGGCAGACGCTTAACCGCTGTGCCACCCAGGCGCCCCCAAAATTCGGCTACTTTTAATCATCTCCAAACTTCTGGATAAGTAGAATGAATAAACCATACCCTAAGAAATTATCTGACTAAATTATATCAAGCCATTGTATCACAGTAACCCAAAGATTGGTTTTATTAAAAATAATATTATCTTTCTGTTGTAAGCATAGCATTTCTCTCTTTGAGTTTGGAAAACCTATAAATTTAGCGTTTAAGCTGCCCTATTCTGTGGTATGAAAGAAACCAGTCATGATCATATATAATACTTAATGAGTTTGCAGGTTTCCTTGGGCTAATTATGTCATCATGTGACCAGGTGCTGAAGAAAAATCCCCCTGAAGAGAGGTGTTACCATCATTGAACAGGACACCTGTTCTATATTAAAGTGTTACACCGACAGGCTGATGGTCATCCATTAAACAGTGTCCTACCAGGTGATGTTGATAACACACTACCACTAAGGTAAAGGAGAAACCCAAATGGGTGCATGTTTCACATGTCAGACCAGCACCTATAATTGAGGAGGCTTTAATTCTCATTAAGGACTTTAAGGATAAATTCTTCAGGTAGTTAATTACAATAATATGAAAACTGAAGAGAAAGTTCCTCTAATAGGAGAGATAAGCTGATTTCTTAATTATCTTGCCCATTATAACTTTATTTTTTATTTTTATTTTCTTCAATATTTTACTTTCAGTTAGTTCACATATAGTGTAATATTAGTTCCAGGGGTAGAATTTAGTGAGTCATCAGTTGCACATAACACTCTGTGTTTCTTACATCAAGTGCCCTCCTTAATGCCCATCACCCAATTACTCTATCCCCCCACCCACTTCCCCTCCAACAACCCTCAGTTGTTCTCTATAGTTAAGAGTCTTTCATGGTTTGCTTCCCTCCCTTTTTCCCCTTCCCCCTTGTTCATCTGTTTTGTTTCTTAAATTCCACATATGAGTGAAAATATATGGTATTTGCCTTTCTCTGACTGACTTATTTTGGTTAGCATAATACACTCTAACACCATCCACATCATTGCAAATGGCGAGATTTCATTCTTTTTGATGGCTGAGTAATATTCCTATATATATATATATATATAGAGAGAGAGAGAGAGAGAGAGAGAGAGATGGCTTTGGGCTTTATATGAGTTTCAGGCTCTTTCCATAATTTGGCTATTGTTGACAATGCTACTATAAACATTGGGGTGCATGTGCCCTTTCAAATCAGTATTTTTTTTATCCTTTAGGTAAATACCCAGTTGTGCAATGGCTGGGTTGTAGGATAGCTCTATTTTAATTTTTTGAGGAAACTCCATACTGTTTTCCAGAGTGGCTGTATCAACTTGCATTCCCACCAACAGTGTAAGAGGGTTCCTCTTTCTCTGCGTCCTCACCAACATTTATTGTTTCCTTTACTGTTAATTTTAGCCATTCTGATAGGTGTGAGGTGGTATCTCATCCTCGGTTTGATTTGTATTTTCCTGATGATGAGTGAGAAAACATTACTTTTTTATTGAAAGTTTATTGAAAGTATATGAGAATTTTTCAGAGCTTTGGTTCCTACTCCATTTTGTGAGTTTCTTTGGTCTAAATATACAAGTGTACATATTTACATTAATTATTGTATTTTCCTTTGTTATGTTTTTGTTAAGACTGTAATACTTTGAAGAGGACTTACAACATAATACAATGGCTTATTGGCCATGATATGAAAGTTCCTTTTATGGTTCCAAAGGATTCATAAAGTGATCACAATTTCAAGTGTCCTGACATCTGATCTCTAGACCCAGAGTCTCATATGACTGAAAGAGTAATATTTTATTTGAGTTTATATTCAATGAACCATGACAAATGCCCTGACATGACCTCTTGACTGGATAGAACAAGATTAACTAATGAATGTCTCCCAGGTCTGTAAACACTACCTGAATATTTATCCAAACTTGAGAAACCTGTATATATTGTCCTTTTTCTGCTTGGTGAATGAAAGCTGCATCAACTCTGTAAGAAGTCATTTTTTTCTGAAAATGATCATAGTAATTGCTTAATGTGGAGTATGGATAAATCATTAGTCCATGAGATATGTAGTAAAACATTTTGTAGTCTGTCTACACAGAAAATGACCCCCAAAAAAGAGCACTGTTTGGCTGTTGCCACAGAATAAACCTATGTCAGCCAGGTGTTCATGATGGTATATGGCAAAGTCATGTCTATTTTGGCAACACAAATTGCAAAATCTCTCTCTGATGATCATATACAGATCAAAGTATGTAATTTGGCAGGTAATGCTGTAGTTGGATTGAAGATGAGAACTCATATTATCTTCTAGAGAAATGATGACCTAAAAAATCATGCTCAATAATTTTACACTGAGGCCCAATGTAGTCAGTAATGACAAAGCAAAAGGCTGAAGATCCATGTTTCCCTTCTAGAGTAATGATTTTTGGGTTTTCAGGCAATAAGTCCCTTCAGGGAATCTTCTCTATAGGTTTCATGACAACAACACATCCCCAAGTTTAGGCTATATTTGGTGAGCCATATTTAGTTAGAGAAGGCCATCCTCGAGGCTAGTCTTTAGCTATATTTTTCTCATCATGTTATCCAGTTGGAATTTCTGGAAAGATTTTAGCTGCTCCATTAAAACTCAAAGAGAGTGGATGTGTTTGATCATAGATACAGTTGACACAGAAAATTAGACTATGCAAGAGGTCTGACTTAAGAAGAAAAATAAGTTACTACTTTCAGGAAGCTAAGTTCTGTAGATGTTTGATTTCTGTCTGGGAGTCAGGCAACTGGAATAGCATCACTGGAAACATTTTAGTTATACCTGAAATGGATCCCATTACAAATGGAGGAAATATTTCCTTCACTACCCAGCACTGCCCCCACCCCCAGGAACCGTTACTATCTTTCCGTGCACATGCTGAAAACTAACTCTAATATAGTGAAGGGATAATGACTACTGGGATCTCCATTGGATACTCAAAACAAATTCCCCTAAGGAAGGATCATGCCCATTGCATCCAAAGAGTGAAATGCAAGAATTAATCTGCCAATGGGTCTTGGCTAAAAGGCACTTGAGTATTCAGATAAGTACATGGTATCCCCTGATGATTATTAGGTCTTTAAAATGTCAGTGTAAGGAATTGTGGGTTATTGGTGATGCCAGTTTTTCCTAATTGGCCCTTTAATCTGTTTAGCTTTGCCAAATGGAACACTAGCTTCACCTTTGAAGTTCTTCTTTTCAAGACAAAAATCCTTTAGAAGATGACACCATAAAGGAAAACAAAAACAATTTTGGAAATACTTACATAAATGTGATGTTGATATCTTTGGAGCCATAGTATCATCTACATCATGAGGTCTTGTTTGTCCAAAGTATGGAGATAAAGATATATATTACAAATAAAAATTTTTGCATTGCTGATTGGAAAATGTTAATATGAACATGAAAGAGAAATCTGAACAAAAAGAATGTAATTTAGGCCATGATCTAAAAAGCCCCATGCAAGATTTTGCCTCAGTGATGGATAGTGAACACATTTTCAAGACTCCGTAAAACCAATTCTACATAATTTTACAAGGTCATTTTATGGGTGCCCATGGCCAATAGCCAAGCCCAATTATCCACATACCACTATTGCTGCGTAGACAAAAAATGGACCATAGGAAACTTGATTTTACCAGACACATCCTGACTGCTCTTCCAATCTAGAAACTTGTTTGTAAATGAGGACTTCTTTATGGTGAATGAATGGTGCTCAGTATTTTCATAAGTTAGATTTATATTTATTTCTTCAAGTATTAATTAATTGATTAACTAATTAATTTACAAATTTCTTTTTATTCATTCATTCATTTATCACTGGAGAAATCATGGAATTTCAGACTTGAGATAACCTCAAGGCATCCCTTGTTCTATACAATGTCTGTAAGATTCCATGTACCTAACAAATATTCATATTTTAGGCTTTATTACATGGTCCATGTTTCCTCAAAGAAGCCTTCATTTGGAACAATTCCATACCTCTTTTTTCCTCATTGTGTCTTCAGTTAAACATTTAGGCAATGGTTATCATAATGATAGGAGGTGAGTTGATGCATTTGATCATAGATACAGGACACAAAAAAGCTAAGGCAAAAGAGGAAGCCCACATAAAGGCAATAAATATGTTTGACTCCTTTTGGAATACTAAATAATAGAGGGTTGATTTCTTCCTGCGTCATCGTGATGTGATAGAATCTCTGGAAAGCATAACTTTGTTATTTTCAAAGAAATGTGTAAGATGGCAGTGGAGGATATCCATCCTTCATGGCCACTGGGAAACATGACACAAGTCAGTATGTGTCCAGGTTTAGGAAAATATATCAGATACACTTCGGAGATGACAACAGCGAGAGTCTGCATTTGAGTCTCAGACCACTTCTTCCAGAAAAGTTTGACATCCATGGTGGTCAGAGGGTGTGCGATGGAAAAATTCATCCCATGGATCTCAGTTGTAAGACATTGAAAAGAATTCAGACAGTTTACTTGTGACTCTGGTGGATTGATAAAATTTCTTAGGACAATTTAATAAATTATGTGTATATATATAATATATATATACACACACATTTATACATAAATTAAATGGAATATTACTCAGCTATCAGAAAGGATGAAATCTTACCATTTACATTGACATTGATGGAACTGGAGGGTATTGTGCTGAGTTAAATAAGTCAATCAGAGAAAGACAATTATCATATGGTTTCACTCATATGTGGAACCATATGAGAAACAGCACAGGGGATCATAGGGGAATGGAGGGAAAATGGAATAGGAAGAAATCAGAGAGAGAGAAAAACCATGAGAGATTCTTAACTATAGGAAACAACCTGAGGGTTGCTAGAGGGTAGTGGGTGGGGGGGATGGGGTAACTGGGTGATAGGCATTAAGGAGGATATGTGACGTGACAACCACTGGGTGTTATATGCAACTGATGAATTACTAAACTCTACATCTAAAACTAATGATGTACTATATGTTGGCTAATTGCATTTAAATATAAAGGAACAAAAAAAATTCTGAGCTATTGGTATTGCCAGTAGTTCACGATGGGAATTCTGACCAAATAAGTTTTACCCAATAAGGGCACTGGTGTCCAAAGTACTGGGAAAATTTATTTGGAGAAAATGTATGCCTTAAAGAATGAAATAATCAGGAAAACAAAAACTATTTTGAAAGTACTTTTATAGAAATAAGTTGGAAAGTTCTTCAAAATTTAAAGCAACTCCCTCATGACCTCATGTTTCTTTAATAACATAAGTTCACCTGTATACCAGGATAATGGAGTATATGAATCAGAACTTCAATGCTGTTAGCAGGATATGGAAGGGCAATACGAAAAAAAGAAAAATGACTTTTGAAAAATGGACTAAAAGTTGCCTAGATCATAAGAAACAAGTATATTTTAATGATGGGAGATATGTTTTACTGAAAAACAATTCCATATAAAATTACATTGATACTTCATGAGAGTTCCTGAAATATATTAAATTATTGTACAAAGAAAATGAAATTGAAGCCAACAATGAATGAGCCCCAAAAGTAAAATTATTAAAACTGAAAACAGAGCTTAAATAATGAATCAGAACATCTAGACCTACATATGACAGTATGTCATACTGTCACACACACACACACATACATACATAAATGAAGATTAGGAGCCAATTTACCATGTTTTATGAAAGTAGATATATATGGATTTACTACTACACAATAATTATACATCCATTGGTTCAATTATTCTGAACACATTCATGTCCTAAATGGTTTAAACAGACAAAGAAAAAGCATACAAAAAATAACCAAGATGAAAAGGTTGCTCTGACAAATATCCTAATTCTCATTAAACACATTATTTTGAAAAGGAAGAAAATGAACACGCCTACACAAGGGCAAAACTACCAACCTCTGGGAAGAGACCCAAAAACGTGGGTACCTGGGTATCATACTCTGTAATAAGCTGAACATTTGCTTAGAAGAGGTTGGCAAGGGAGACATTCCATGGTGCTGAGATACCTATCAAATCCTGTTCAAAAGGGCACGGGGTCCAGCCTTCATTACGAAGGGGGAGTATTTGATATAAAGTCCAAAGAAGGGCCATACCAACCGGGACTCCCAATCCTAACCAAGCAAATTGTGGCCCTGAAAATGCACAATAGGGGGTGTGTGGGGAGTATTCCAATGGGTTGTGGGGCATTAACATTGTCTGAAATCGTTTGGGAGCCAAATAAACCATTGGTATGGTTTGAAATAAAGGGCAGAGATTTCCTAAAATGCTGTGCTTCAGTAGGGATCAAGGATCATGTTGGCAGCCTCAAGAGGTGCCAAGTCCCAAAAAGCATTCAGGACTGGTAAATGTTGGCAACAGGGGGAGGAGCCACGGAGCAGGGAGTTTTGACAGCTGGCCTATGGATCTCTCCGCAGACACCGTCCCAACAAAGATGCTGCCGGGAGAGGCAAGGCTTGCTGGACCCAAACAGGGGAAGATATCCAAAGATTCATGCCCCTGAGGTATCCCTCTCTACAGGAAGCAATCGCAGGTAAGCAGGTTCCAGAGGGATACGAGAGAATGCACTCACGCATTCACCGATCACCACTGCCTTGTCTGGGTCAATGATGAGAACTCATATTGGCTCAAAGAGAGATGATGACCTAAAAATCATGCTCAATAGGATTACGCTGAGGCCTGATGGAGGGGAATGTCCTGGGTTCAGCATCCCAGAAATCCTTGGGGCCCTGGGAGAGCGCTGCACTTTGGGGCTTGATGTGACAGATCCCCCGAGTCTCCCAGTTGTGGCTGTGGCCTGCTGTGGGCACCCGGGTGCCCTAGAGATGCACGGGCCTTCAACCTTACTGCTGACTCATTCCTCCTCCCAGGAGGCCCCCCCAGGGAGCCCTTGCTTAGCTGCCCTGGTCTCCGCATATCTTTCAGAGTGCCTGGTGCCCAGGGTGTTGGCATGGCCTACACCATGGGAAGTGAGTGGAAGCCTGTGAGCTTGGAAGAAGACTGCCCAAGCCATCAGGGTGGGTTCGGGGGAACAAAAGGTTGGTGGCAGCATCGGTGATGGAGGCAGTGACAGTGGCACGGACTTTGGGTGGGAGCCCTTGATGTCCAGGGAGTATTGACTTCCCCTTGGACATGCACCTGTGGGCCAAGCCACGTGGAAGGGAAATGAAAGGTGGGCCAGGTCCCTGACGAGTACCCAAAAGTGTGGGGACGCCACCATCAGCCAGCCTGCAGCTGACATTGTCCCGCTGCTTCACCGCACGCCCCATGGGCCATCGAGATGGTGGACATGGGCCCTTTGGGCCACTGGTGGCTGTCCCACTTAGACCCGGACCATGCCTGAAACACGCCCCTTGGCAGGCTGCCCTGGGCAAGAGGGCAAAGCACCTTCCACATGCACTCAACTCCCAAGGAATTTGGGATTCCTTGGGGCAGCTGCGGAGCACCCCTCCACAATCCCACCATCCCCCGAGACAGTAAAGGCCGACCGGGCCTAGGCAGGGAATCTGTGAGTCCCTGGGCACAGCAGGCAATGGCCCTGGGCCCCTTGATGCAGCACTCCAGATCTCAGGCAGTGTTCCTGGGGCAGAGGCCAAGCAGGTGCAGGCACAGGGCCCTCGTCCATGGTGGGCAGTGGGCAGCATGCCTTGGTGTGGTGCAAGCCATTGTTCAGGAGCTATTCCTCGGCCCTGGGGACCCTGGGAGTCCAGGGGCACTGGCTCCCTGTGTCCTAGATGGCTGGGCCTAGCTCTGGGTGCCACCAGTGGCCTCATCCATGGGAGGGCTAGGGCCTCACCCTACCTACCAGGCCCTCACACTTCACACTGCGCTACGTGCTCCCAGCCTGGTATTTCTCGGGAAGCCTGTGTGCTGGCCTCCAATTGGGGCTACCTCACCTGGGCTCAGCTCCCGTGGGGGGCTACATTGTCTGTTGTTTTGGCATCCAGGTATGGGCATCAGTGAACCTGCACCTTCCTCCTTCCTTCGCCTCCCCCGGTCTGTGCGCGCCAACCTCAGCACTTGCAACAAACTGCCAGGCATTCAAGACAGGCAGCTCTTGGCTTCAGGGCCACATGCCCAGGAGCAGGGAGTTTTGACAGCTGGTCTACCCCTCTTTCCCCAGACACCGTGCCCAGAAGGAGATCCCAGCATGAGGGCCAAGGCTTGCTGGACCCAGCCCCGGGAAGGGGTCCAAACTCTCGTGCCCCGGGGCATCCTGCTCTACAGGAAGCACCCCCAGGTAAGCAGGCTCCAGGCGGGGTGGGAGAGCACACACGCAAGCATCCGTCCCCACTGCCTTGTTTGGGTCAATGATGAGAATTCATATTGTCTCGAAGAGAGATGATGACCTAAAAATCATGCTCAATAGGATTACGCTGAGGCCCAATGGAGGGGACCGTCCGGGGGTCAGAAACCTGGACATCCTTTTGGACCTGGGAGTGTGCTGCACTTTGGGGCTTGAGGAGACCAATCCCTCAAGTGTCCCAGCTTTGGCTGTGGCCTGAATGTGGGCCGCCTGGGGCCCAAGAGATGCACAGGCCTTCAGCTTTACCTGCTGACACATTCTTCCTCACAGGACGCACCCCGGGAGCCTTTGCTTAGCCACCCTGGTCTCCTCGTGTCTTTCAGAGTGCCTGGTGGCCAGGGTATCAGCGCAGCCTCCACCATGAGAGGTGAGTGGAAGCTTGTGGGCTTGGAGCGAAGCTGCCCAGGCCATCGCGGTGGGTTTGGGGGGCCCGCGTTAGGTTGGCGGAGGTGGCGATGGAGGCGGCGACAGTGACACTGGCTTCGGGGTGGGAGCCCCTGTTGTCTGGGGAGAGTTTACTTCCCCGTGGACGTGCACCCATGGGCCATGCCATGTGGAGGGGAAATGAAAGGCGGGCCGGGTCCCTGATGAGGACCCAAAAGTGCGGACATGCCACCATCACCTCGTCTGAAACTTACGTTGTTGTGCTGCTTCACGGTGTGCCTCATGGGCCCGTCAAGATGGTGGATGTGGGCCCCTTTGGGCCACTGGAGGCTGTCCTGCTTGGACCCAGGCCGTACCTGTAGCCCCACTCCTTGGCAGGCTGCCCCAGGCAGCAGAGGCCAGAGCACCTGTCACATGCACCCGACTCCCAAGGACATTGAGATTCCTTGGGGCAGCTGCGGAACACCCCTCCCTGATCCCTCGGGCCCCTGAGACAAGAAAGGCCGACCAGGCCTAGGTGGGGAAACTGTGAGTCCCTGGGAGCAGCAGGCGATGGCCCTGGGCCCCTCATCGAGGCACTGGTGACCTGAGGCCATGGTCCTAGGGAAAAGGCCCAGCAGGTGCAGGCACAGGGCCCTCCTCCATGGCGGGGGGTGGGCAGCATGCCTTGGTGTGGTGCAGGTCATTGTCCAGGAGCCATTCCTTGACCCTGGGGACCCTGGGAGCCCAGGAGCACTGGATTGCCATGTCCTAGAGGGCCAGGCCTAGCTCCGGGTGCCACAGATGGCCCCATCCGTGGGAGGCCGAGGTCCTCACCCTACCTACCGGGCCCTCACCCTTCACACTGCGCTACGTGATCCCAGCCTGTTATTTCTTGGGAAGCCTGTGTGCTACCCTTCTACTGGGGGCTACCTCAGCCAGGCTCCTCACCAGTAGGGGCCACATTGTCCGTTGTTTCAGCCTCCAGGTCTGGGCATTGGTGAACCTGCACCCTGCTCCTTCCTTCACCTCCCCCAGTGCGCACTGACCTCAGCACTTAAAACGTGCCACCAGGCGTTCGGGACAGGCAGCCCTTGGCTGCAGAGCCAGGTGCCCCAGAGCAGGGCATTTTGACAGCTGGCTTGCTCCTCTCTCCCCAGACCCTGTGCCCGGATGAAGATCCCAGTGTGAGAGCCAAGGCTTCCTGGACCCAGCCCTAGGAAGGGGTCCAAGCTCTCGTGCCCCTGGGTCATCCTGCTCTACAGGAAGCACCCCCAGGTAAGCAGGTTCCAGGTGGGGTGGGAGAGCATGCACGCACGCACCCATCGCCACTGCCTTGTTTGGGTCAATGATGAGAACTCATACTGTCTCGAAGAGAGATGATGACCTAAAAATCATGCTCAATAGGATTACACTGAGGCCTGATGGAGGGGACCTTGCCACGGTCTGCATCCTGGAGATCCTTGGGACCCTGGGAGAGCACTGCATTTTGGGGCTTGGGGTGACCAACCCCTCGAGTCTCCCAGCTGTGGCTGTTGCCTGACTGTGGGCCTCCAGGTGCCCTAGAGATGCGTGGGCCTTCGGCCTTACCCGCCAACCCATTCCTCCTCTTAGGAGGCCCCCCAGGGAACTCTTGCTTAGCCACACTGGTCTCCTCATGTCTTTAAGCATGCCTGGTGGCCAGGGTGTCGGCCCAGCCTCCACCATCTTTGGTGAGTGGAAGCCTATGGGCTGGGAGTGAAGCTGCCCAGGTCATTGGGGTGGGTTCGGGGGCCTGCATCTGGTCGGCGGCGGAGGAGGCAATGTTAGCAGCAACAGTGGCACTGGCTTCAGGGTGGGAGCCCTTGATGTCCAGGGAAGATTAATGGCCCCTTGTACGTGTGCCCATGGGCCATAAAACGTGGAGGGGAAATGAAAGGTGGGCCGAGTCCTTGATGAGGACCCAAAAGTGTAGATACGCCACCGTCATCCCGCCTGCAACTTACATTGTCTCGCTGCCTCAGGGCATGCCCCATGGGCCCATTGAGATGGTGTACGTGGGCCCCTTTGGGCCACTGGAGGCTGTCCTGCTTGGACCCAGGCCGTACCTGTAGCCCCGCTCCTTGGCAGGCTGCCCTGAGCAGTACAGGCCAGAGCACCTGTCACATGCACCCGACTCCCAAGGACATTGAGATTCCTTGGGGCAGCTGCGGAACACCCCTCCCTGATCCCTCGGGCCCCTGAGACAGGAACAGCTGACCAGGCCTAGGCGGGGAAACTGCGAGTCCCTGGGCACAGCAGGCGATGACCCTGGGCCCCTCATCGAACCACAGCAGACCTGAGGTCGTGGTCCTGGGGAAAAGGCCCAGCAGGTGCAGGCACAGGGCCCTCCTCCATGGTGGGAGGTGGGCAGCATGTCTTGGTGTGGTGCAGGTCATTGTCCAGGAGCCATTCCTTGACCCTGGGGACCCTGGGAACCCAGGGGCACTGGCTCCCCATGTCCTAGAGGGCCGGGCCTACCTCTGGTTGCCACAGATGGCCTCATCCGTGGCAGGGTGAGGACCTCGCCCTATCTACTGGGCCCACACACTTCACACTGCCCTACACACTCCCAGACTGGTACGTCTTGGGAAGCTTGTGTGCTACCCTTCTACTGGGGGCTACCTCAGCCAGGCTTGGTGTCCACAGGGGACATGCTTTCCATTGTTTCGGCCTCTAGGTCCGGGTTTTGGTGAACCTGCACCCTGCTCCTTCCTTCGTCTCCCCCACCCTGTGCGCGCTGCCCTCAACCCTTGCCACAAGGTGCCAGGCATTCAGGACAGGCAACTCTTGGCTGCAGGGCCAGGTGCCCCAGAGCTAGGCATTTTGACAGCTGCCACCCCTCTCTCCCCAGACCCCGTGCCCAGATGAAGATCCCAGCATGAGGGCCAAGGCTTGCTGGACCCAGCCCTGGGAAGGGGTCCAATGTCTCGTGCCCCCAGTACATCCCGCTCTACAGGAAGCACCCCCAGGTAAGCAGGTTCCAGGCAGGGTGGGAGAGCATGCACACATGCACGCACCTGTCGCCACTGCCTTGTTTGGGTCAATGATGTGAACTCATATTGTCTTGAAGAGAGATGATGACCTAAAAATCATGCTCAATAGGATTACGCTGAGGCCCAATGGAGGGGACCGTCCGGGGGTCAGAAACCTGGACATCCTTTTGGACCTGGGAGTGCGCTGCACTTTAGGGCTTGAGGAGACAAATCCCTCAAGTGTCCCAGCTTTGGCTGTGGCCTTAATGTGGGCCTCCTGGGGCCCAAGAGATGCACAGGCTTTCTGCCTTACCCGCTGACACACTCTTCCTCATAGGATGCCCCCTGGGAGCCCTTCCTTAACCACCCTGGTCTCCTCATGTCTTTCAGAGTGCCTGGTGGCCAGGGTGTCAGCGCAGCCTCCACCATGGGAGGTGAGTGGAAGACTGTGGGCTTGGAGCAAAGCTGCCTAGGCCATCACGGTGGGTTAGGGGGCCCATGTTAGGTCGGCGGAGGTGGTGATGGTGGCAGTGGTGACAGTGGTACTGGCTTCGGGGTGGGAGCCCCTGTTGACTGGGGAGAGTTTACTTCCCCTTGGACATGCACCCGTGGGCCATGCCACATGGAGGGGAAATGAAAGGTGGACCAGATCCCTGATGAGGACCCAAAAGTGCGGACACGCTGCTGTCATCCCGCCTGCAACTTACGTTGCTGGGCTGCCTCAGGGGGTGCCCCATGGACCCATCGAGATTGTGGACATGGGCCCCTTTGGGCCACTGGAGGCTCTCCCACTTGGGCCTGGGCCCTGCCTGACCCTGCTCCTTGGAGGGAGTCCCCAAGGACTTTGGGACTCCTTAGGGCAGTTGTGGAGCATCTCTCCCTCATCCCTTGGGCCCCTGAGACAGGAAAGGCTGAACAGGCCTAGGCGGGGAAACTGCGAGTCCCTGGGTGCAGCAGGCTATGGCCCTGGGTCCCTCATTGAGGCACTCCAAACCTCAGGCAGTGGTCCCAGGGAAAAGGCCCAGCAGGTGCAGGCACAGGGCCCTCCTCTATGGCGGGCAGTGGGCAGCATGCCTTGGTGTGGTGCAGGTCATTGTCCAGGAGCCATTCCTTGACCCTGGGGACCCTAGGAGTCCAGGGGCACTGGCTCCCCGTGTCCTAGAGGGCCGGGCCTAGCTCCACGTGCCACAGATGGCCCCATCCGTGGGAGGGCGAGGGCCTTGCCCTACCTACCAGGCCCACACCCTTCACATTGCACTATGTGCTCCCAGCCTGGTACCTCTTGGGAAGCCTGTGTGCTGGCCTTTTACTGGGGGCTACCTCAGCTGGGCTCAGCGCCTGCAGGGGCCATGCTCTCCGTTGTTTTGGCCTCCAGGTCCAGGCATCAGTGAACCTGCACCCTGCTCCTTCCTTCGCCTCCCCTACCCTTCTCTCCCCAGACCCTGTGCCCAGACGAAGATGCCACCCTGAGGCCCAAGGCTTGCTGGACCCAACCCTGGGAAGGGGTCCAATGTCTCGTGCCCCCAGGACATCCTGCTCTACAGGAAGCACCCCCGGGTAAGCATGTTCCAGGCAGGGTGGGAGAGCATGCACGCACCTGTTGCCACTGCCTTGTTTGGGTCAATGATGAGAATTCATATTGTCTCAAAGAGAGATGATGACCTAAAAATCATGCTCAATAGGATTACGCTGAGGCCCAATGGAGGGGACCATCCTGGGGTCAGAAACCTGGACATCCTTTTGGACCTGGGAGTGTGCTGCACTTTGGGGCTCGAGGCGACCAATCCCTCAAGTGTCCCAGCTTTGGCTGTGGCCTGAACGTGGGCCTCCAGGGGCCCAAGAGATGCACAGGCCTTCAGCCTTACGCACCGACACATTTTTCCTCACAGGATGCCCCCCTGGGAGCCCTTGCTTAGCCACCCTGGTCTCCTCATGTCTTTCAGCATGCCTGGTGGCCAGGGTGTCAGCACGACCTCCACCATGGGAGGTGAGTGGAAGCCTGTGGGCTTGGACCGAAGCTGCCCAGGCCATCATGGAGGGTTATGGGGGCCCACGTTAGGTTGGCAGAGGTGGTGATGGTGTCAGTGACAGTGGCACTGGCTTTGGGGTGGAAGCCCCTGTCTTCTGGGGAGGGTTTACTTCCCCTGGGACATGTGCCCATGGGCCAAAACACATGGAGGGGAAAGGAAATGCAGGCTGGGTCCCTGATGAGGACGTGAAAGTGCAGGGACACCACTATCAGCCCGCCTACAGCTGACGTTGTCCTGCTGCTTCACGGCTTGCCCCATGGGCCCATTGAGATGGTGGACATGGGCCCCTTTGGGCAATTGGCAGCTGTCCTGCTGGGCCCAGGCTGTACCTGTAGATCCGTCCCTTTGGCAGGCTGCCCCAGGCAGCACAGGCCAGAGCACCTGTCACATGCACCCGACCCTCAATGAGTGTAGGACCCCTTGGTTCAGTTTTGCAGCCCTTGCTTATCACCCCTCTTCTGCTTGTGTCTTTAAGCATGTGGTGGTGGGCATCTTCCCTGGCTACCTCTATAATGACATTTAATTGAATCCTCTGGAGTTATTTGAATGCCTTAGATGAGAATGGTAGGTTCGAAGGCCTTTCCTGGTGGCTCAGGTCCTTGATGACCATTGATGATTTTATTGTATTTCCACTCTTGTTCTGTGCATTTCTACTGGAATTGTAATTTTTGCTATGCAGCTAACACCCTCTCAAATATCAGGTAATTCTCCATTCTGTTTCCAGCCTCCTGCTACATTCCTCACCCCCTGTAATCAAGTGCTCAGGTTGAGCACCCTCTGTCTGATGCAGGTCTGTTTCATGACATGTCACTGTATGTTGGGTGCAATTTGTTTTTCTGGTGAGGTGTGTTGAAGCAAGACTGTGCCCATGGTATCCACATTGTGTGTTTCAGGAAATTGCCTCTACTGAGGCTTCCCAGCCATAGCTTCCCTGCTTGATTACCCTAGCCAGCTTTCTGAAGAGGGGATGTCAGCCCCTGAGGTGTGCTTTCCACTTCCTTTCAAGCAACACTTTTTTTTCTGGAAGATCCCTGTCAGATTTCCTGCAGATTTCTGGATGATTAATATCCAATTGTTATCTCTGACTGAAACACAACTAGACAATCATCAAATCATACTGAATTAACAGGAATTCAGTATAGGTACTGACTGATCCTTCTCCACAGCAGCTAGACAGAGGAGGCCACATGGCAAAAAGTAGGATGCATTGAGATGCGATTTTGGTAAAAATGGATCACTGAAATCATGGGCAGTTTGGGCTTCTCACATAAAAAAGGCAAGAGAGAGTGAAATATTCTTGGCATCACATAGAGAAACACATCCACCAATACATTGCCTGGGAAAAGCTTAGAGGCCCATTTCCGTCATGCTTGCAACCAGATGGTTTTCAGGACTGTAGTTTTATATTCTGCAGGCTTTTTTGTGATTGATATTTGAGGGCACTGCCCTTCTTCTGGAGTAAAGGCAAGCAATCTACCCTGGCCAAATAGTGGGGTCTGAGTATAACCTGGGCACAGTTGTGGGAGATTATTTGATCCTCTTGGACCATATCTGTGACAGGTCACTTTCACAGAGTGGCCTCTCAGGGTACAAAGGATCCAGTGATTTCTCTTTCCTTCTACACCCTTCAACAATATTGCAGAGTCACCTGCCAAGTGCAGCCCATCCCTGAAATTAGCTGCATCGTTGCTTTTTCCACATGCTAGGACCCTGTGGTCTGGCAAGGCTGTCCTTTGTTGTTAAATCTCCCTTGGTCTCAGCACACTGAATCCCTCCCCAGAAGCCCAGGACAGGTCTTTGCCCACACCCTGTACCTAAAGTCTGGATTTTTAAATGATAGCCGGCTTGGTTGGGATAGAATATGGATGGCACTGTTGCTCCTGGAGAGAAAGCAGGAAAAAACCTGGAGTCAGACAGTGTGAAGACAGTGACTGAAAAATACCTGAGACTCATGGAGGAGATAATTTGCTCTCTTTAGAGTGCTTCCCTGAGGACAGCAAGCACTAAGACCCTTTTCCAGGGACAGAGGAGCCGGCTGGCACTGTTTCCCTTCCCCACCCCTCAGTATAAACACAGAACCACCTTATATAAATAGCACAATGCCTACAGTGACTGCCTATCCTGCTTATTCAGGTCACACACACCTTTCCTGTGCCAACACTGCCCTTTGTAGTTCAAATCTACCTCACTTCCAGTGTGGTTAACCCCTTCCTTAAAAGACCAGCATAAACCCCCAATCATACCACATCTTCTGGCTATAGAGTTCTGCAAAGCCTCAGTGCTATCACAAATAGCATCGTATCTCATTTAACATGGATACCAGAGCACACTGAGTTAAAATTCACCCACTCTGACCAAGTTCTAAACAGTACCCACTGAAGAGCCTTTACAAATGACTGGCCTGCAAGATAGAGTAGCCAAAACACAACAACAGAGTGCATGCATCACACAGCAAAGACACTCCCTGAAGCAGCCTGGATATCATATGATCTCTTCTTAACAAAGCCATTACTCTCAGAAGCAGGAAACATAACAAGGTTTTCTAATTCAGAGAAGGAGACAGAGAGCTAGACAAAATGCCAAGACAGTGTAATTCATCCCAAAAAAAGAACAAGATAAGGTCATGGCCAGAGATCTAATCAAAATAGATATAAGTAATACAGCTTATGGAGAATTTAAAGCAATAATCACCAAGATACTCACTGGGCTTGAGAAAAGCATAGAAGACACCAGGGAGGCCTTAAAGCAGACATAAAAGAGTTTAAAAAGAGTCAGAAATTAAAAATTCAACAACTGAGATTCCAAACTGACTGGATATAATGACCATGAGGGTGGAAGAAGCAGAGGAATAATTAAGTGATATGGAATACAAATAATGGGAAAATATGAAGCTGAAAAAAAAGAAAGAAGAATTATGGAACACAAGAATAGACATAGGGTATTCAGTGACTCCATAAAATGTAATAACATTTGTATTATAGGTGCCCAGAATAAGGACAGAGGCAAAAGAATGCAGAAAATTTATTTGAGGAGATATTAGCTGGAAACGTCCCCAATCTGGGGAAAGAAACAGACATCCAAATCCAGGAGAAATAGAGACTTACCATTAAAATCAACAAAAGCAGGCCAACAGCATGACCTCTCCTATTTAAATTTGCAAATTATAGTGATAAAGAAAAAAATCTTAAAGCAACATGACAGAAGAAGTACCCAACTTACAAGGAAAGATCCATAAAGCTAGCGGTAGATATATCCACAGAAACTTGACAAGCCAGAAGAAAGTGGCATGATATATTCAACATGCTGAATGGAAAAAATCTACTGCAAAGAATACCCTACCCACAAAATCTATCACAGTAGAAGGAAAGATAAAGAGTTTCCCAGACAAATAAAACTAAAGAAGTTCATGACCACTAACTCAGCCCTGAAAAAAAAATATTTAAGGGGACTCTTTGAATAGAAAAGAAAGACCAAAAGTGACAAAGAGTAGAAAGGAAAAGAGAGCATCTTCAGAAACAATGACAAAAAGTAATAAAATGGCATTAAATACATATCTGCCAATAAATACTGAGTGGATATGGACTAAACACTGAAATGGAAAAACTAGGGTGTAAGAATGGATAAAAATCCAAGACCCATCTATATGCTGTGCACAAGAGACTCGTTTTAGACATTAAGACACCTCCAGATTGAAAGTGAGGTTATGGTCCACCTTACACCAGTTAGAATGGCAAAAATTGACAAGGCAAGAACAATAAATGTTGGAGAGAATGTGGAGAAAAGGGAATCTTTTTACACTGTTGGTGGGAATGCAAGTTGGTACAGCCACTTTGGAAAACAGTGTGGAAGTCCCTCAAAAAGTTAAAAATAGAACTACCCTATGACCCAGAAATTGCACTACTGGGTATTTACCCCAAAGATACAGATGTAGTGAAAAGAAGGTCCATATGCACCCCAACGTTCACAGCAGCATTGTCCACAATAGTAAAACTGTGGAAGGAGCTGACACGCCCATCAACAGATGAATGGATAAAAATATGTGGTCCATATATACAATGAAATATTACTCAGCCATCAGAAAGAATGATTACCCAACTTTTGCATCAACATNAGAACGAATTCTCAACATTTGCTGCAACATGGACGGCACTGGAGGAGATAATGCTAAGTGAAATAAGTCAAGCAGAGAAAGACAATTATCATATGGCTTCACTCATTTATGGAACATAAGAAATAGCAGGAAGATCAGTAGGAGAAGGAAGGGAAGAATGAAGTGGGGGTAATGTTCATAGCAGCATTGTCCACCATAGCTAAATCGTGGAAGGAGCCAAGATGCCCTTCAACAGATGCTGGATTAAGAAGCTGTGGTCCATATATACAATGGAATATCACTCAGCTATCAGAAAGAACGAATTCTCAACATTTGCTGCAACATGGACGGCACTGGAGGAGANATAATGCTAAGTGAAATAAGTCAAGCAGAGAAAGACAATTATCATATGATTTCTCTCATCTATGGAACATAAGAACTAGGATGATCGGTAGGGGAAGAAAGGGATAAAGAAAGGGGGGGAATCAGAAGGGGGAATGAAACATGAGAGACTATGGACTATGAGAAAAAAACTGAAGACTTCAGAGGGGACGGTGGTGGGGGAATGGGATAGCCTGGTGATGGGTAGTAAGGAGGGCACGTTCTGCATGGTGCACTGGGTGTTATACGCAACTAATGAAGCATCGAACTTTACACTGGAATCCGGGGATGTACTGTATGGTGACTAACGTAATATAAAAAAAAAATCATTAAAAAAAAAGGAATGAAGTGGGGGTAAACAGAGGGGAAAATGAACCACAAGAGACTCTAGACTCTGGGAAACAATCTGAGGGTTTTGGAGGGGGATGGGCTAGCCCGATGTTGGGTATTAAGGAGAGCATATATTGCATGGAGTGCTGGGTGTTATATGGAAGCAATGAATCACAGAACATTACATCAAAAACTAATGATGTACTGTATGGTATGGTCACTAACGTATCATAATAAATGAAAAAAAAGAAAATGAAGGTATGGAGAACATTAACCATGCAATAGCACATCAAAAGAAAGAGTAGCAATACTTACATTCAACAGACTAGATTTTAATCCAAAAACTAACAAGAAATGAAGAAAGGTACTACATCATAAAAAAGGAGTCTATCCAATAGAAAGATCTAACATTTGTAAATATTTATGCTCCCAAAAGGGAGGACCTAAATATATAAAACAATTAATAACAAACATAAGGGACTCATTGATAATAATACAATAATAGTAGGGGAATTAAATATCCCACTTATATCAATGAACAGATACCTAAGCAGAAAATCAGCAAAGAAACAATGGTTTTGAATGTGGACCAAATAGACTTACCATATATATCCAGAACATTCCACCTTAAAGTGACAGAATACACATGCCTTTTCAGATGCACATGGAACATACCCCAGAATAGGTTACATACTAGTTCACAAATCATATGTTTCATATGATACTATGAAACATGAAATGAAGCACAAGAAAAAATTGGAGAAGACTACAAATACATGAAGGTTATACAACATGCTATTAAACAATGAGTTAATCAACAAGGAAATCGAAAAAGAATAAATACATGAAACAAATGAAAATGAAATCACAATAGTACAAAATCTTCGTGATGCAGCAAAAGTGGTCTTAAGAAACCATATATAGTAATCCAGGCCTACATTAAGAAATAAGAAAAATATTAAATAAACAACCTAACCCTACACCTAAAGGAGCTCAAAAAACAATTTTTAAAAAAAGTACTGTAATGTATGATGACTAACATAATATAATAAAAAAAACATTAAAAAAAGCCTAAAGCCCCGCAGAAGAAGGGGAATAATAAAGATCAGAGCAGAAAAAAATTTATATAGAAAAAAACAAAAAAAAAGGCAGATCAATGAAACCCGGAGCTGGTTCTATGAAAAAAATAAAAATAAAATTAAACACTTACTTAGACTTATCAAAGACAAAGGAGAATGGACCCAAAAAATAAAATCACAAATGAGAGAGGAGAAATAACAACCAACACCACAGAACAGAAATACAAACATTTATAAGAGGATATTATATAAGACAACATGGCAACAAATTGGACAAACTGGAAGAAATGAATAAATTCCTAGAAACATATAAGCCACCAAAACTGAAACAGGAAGAAATAGAAAACCTTAGCAGTTGGATAACCAGCAAATAAATTGAATCACTAATCAAAATTTTCCAATAAACATAGTCCACAACCATGTGGCTTCACATTGAATTTTATGAAACAGAGTCTCTCATGCTTCATTCCCCTTCTGATTACCACCCATTTCTTTATCCCCTTCTTCCCCTACAGATCTTCCTAGTTCTTATGTGCCATACATGAGAGAAATCATATGATAATCGTCTNGATAATTGTCTTTCTCTGCTTGACTTATTTCACTTAGCATTATCTCCTCCAGTGCCGTCCATGTTGCAGCAAATGTTGAGAAATCATTCTTTTTGATAGCTGAATAATATTCCATTGTATATAGGGACTACTACTTCTTAATCCAGTCATCTATTGAAGGGCATCTTNATATGGACCACAGCTTCTTAATCCAGTCATCTGTTGAAGGGCATCTCGGCTCCTTCCATGATTTGGCTATTGTGGACAATGCAGCTATGAACATTGGGGTGCATATGGCCCTTCTCTTTACTACGTCTGTATCTTTGGGGTAAACACCCAGTAGTGCAATGGCTGGGTCATAGGGTAGTTCAATTTTTAACTTTTTAAGGGACCTCCACACTGTTTTCCAGAGTGGCTGTACCAACTTGCATTCCCACCAACAATGTAGGAGGGATCCCCTTTCTCCACATCTTCTCCAGCAATTGTTAATTGTTGCCTTGTCAACTTTTGCCATTCTAACTGGCATAAGTTGGTATCTTAGTGTGATTTAGCATTATCTCCTCCAGTGCCGTCCATGTTGCAGCAAATGTTGAGAATTCGTTCTTTCTGATAGCTGAGTAATATTCCATTGTATATATGGACCACAGCTTCTTAATCCAGTCATCTGTTGAAGGGCATCTCGGCTCCTTCCATGATTTGGCTATTGTGGACAATGCAGCTATGAACATTGGGGTGCATATGGCCCTTCTCTTTACTACGTCTGTATCTTTGGGGTAAACACCCAGTAGTGCAATGGCTGGGTCATAGGGTAGTTCAATTTTTAACTTTTTAAGGGACCTCCACACTGTTTTCCAGAGTGGCTGTACCAACTTGCATTCCCACCAACAATGTAGGAGGGATCCCCTTTCTCCACATCCTCTCCAACAATTGTTGTTTCTTGCCTTGTCTATCTTTGCCATTCTAACTGGCGTAAGGTGGTATCTCAGTGTGGTTTTGATTTGAATTTCCCTGATGGCAAATGATTTTGAACATTTTTTCATGTGTCTGTTAGCCATTTATATGTCATCATTGAAAAAGTGTTTGTTCACATCTTCTGTCCATTTTATGATTTGTTTATTTGTTTCTCACGTATTGAGTTTGAGAAGTTCTTANTTTGGGGTAAACACCCAGTAGTGCAATGGCTGGGTCATAGGGTAGTTCAATTTTTAACTTTTTAAGGGACCTCCACACTGTTTTCCAGAGTGGCTGTACCAACTTGCATTCCCACCAACAATGTAGGAGGGATCCCCTTTCTCCACATCCTCTCCAACAATTGTTGTTTCTTGCCTTGTCTATCTTTGCCATTCTAACTGGCGTAAGGTGGTATCTCAGTGTGGTTTTGATTTGAATTTCCCTGATGGCTAATGATTTTGAACATTTTTTCATGTGTCTGTTAGCCATTTGTATGTCTTCATTGGAAAAGTGTCTGTTCATATCTTCTGCCCATTTTATGATTTGTTTATTTGTTTCTCGTGTATTGAGTTTGAGAAGTTCTTTGTAGATCTTGGATACCAGTCCTTTATCTGTGGTGTCCTTTGCAAATATATTCTCCCATTCCGTGGGCTGTCTCTTAGTTTTTTTGACTGTTTCCTTGGCTGTGCAGAAGCTTTTTATCCTGATAAAGTCCCACAAGTTCATTTTATCTTTTGTTTCTCTTGCCTATGGAGATGTGTCATGAAAAAGGTTGCTCTGGCCGATGTCATAGAAGTTGTTGCCTATGTTCTCCTCTAGAATTTTGATGGATTCCTGTCTCACATTGAGGTCTTTCATCCATTTGGAGTTTATTTTTGTGTATGGTGTGAGAGAGTGGTCAAGTTTCATTCTTTTGCATGTAGCTGTCCAATTTTCCCAGCACCATTTATTGAAGACACTGTCTTTTTTCCACCGGATGTTTTTTCCTGCTTTATCAAAGATTAGTTGCCCAAAGAGCCGAGAGTCCCTTTCTGGGTTCTCTATTCTGTTCCATTGGTCTATGTTTTTTTTTTTTTGAGCCATTACCATGCTGTCTTTGTGATCACAGCTTTGTAGTACAGTTCGAAATCAGGCATTGTGATGCCCCCAGCTTTGTTTTTCCTTTTCAACAGTTCCTTGGCGATATGGGGCCTTTTCCAATTCCATACAAATTTAAGGACTATTTGTTCCAGTTCTTTGAAAAATGTCCTCGGTATTTTGATCGGGATAGCATTGAAAGTGTAGATTGCTCTGGGTAGCATGGACATTTTAACTATGTTAATTCTTCCAATCCATGAGCATGGAATATTTTTCCATCTTTTTGTGTCTTCTTCAATGTCTTTCAAGAGTGATTTGTAGTTTCTAGAATATAGACCCTTTCCATCTCTGGTTAAGAAAATTCCAATNTTGGTGTTATTGTAAATGGGATGGATTCCCTAATTTCTCTTTCTTCAGTCTCGTTATTCGTGTATAGAAATGCAACTGATTTCTGGGCATTGATTTTGTATCCTGCCACATTACTGAATTGTTCTATAACTTCTAATAGTTTGGGAGTGGATTCCTTTGGATTTTCCATATAGAGTATCCTGTCATCTGTGAAGAGAGACATTTGACTTCTTCTTTGACAGATTTGGATACCTTTGATCCCTTTTTGTCTTCTGATTGCTGTTGCAAGGACTTCTAGTACTATGTTGAATAATAGTGGCGAGAGTGGGCATCCTTGTCGTGTTCCTGATCTTAAGGGAAAGGCTTCCAGCTTTTCCCCATTGAGAATAATGCTTGCAGTAGGCTTTTCATAGATGGCTTTTATGAGATTGAGAAATGTACCCTCTATTCCTACACTCTGAAGGGTTTTAATCAGGAAAGGATGCTGTATTTTGTCAAATGCTTTTTCTGCATCAATTGAGAGGATCATATGGTTCCTGAGTCTTTTCTTGTTGATATGATGTTTCATGCTGATCAATTTGTGAATGTTGAACCACGCTTGCATCCCAGGTATGGATCCCACTTGGTCATGATGTAAATCCTTTTAATGTACTTGTTGGATTCTATTAGCCAGGATCTTGTTGAAGATTTTGGCGTCCATATGCATTAGGGAAATCGGTCTGTAATTCTCCTTTTTGAGGGGGTCTTTGCCTGGTTTGGGGATCAAGGTAATATTAGCCTCATAGAATGAGTTTGGTAGCTTTCCTTCTGTTTCTATTTTTTGAAATAGCTTTAGGAGAATAGGTATTATTTCTTCTTTGAATGTTTGGTAGAATTCCCCAGGAAAACCATCCGGGACTGGAGTTTTGTTATTTGGAAGGTTGTTTATCACTGACTCAACCTCTTCATAATTAATTGGCCTGTTTAAAAAATCTATTTCTTTCTGTTTCAGTCTTGGTAGTTTACAGGTTTCCAGAAAGGCCTCCATCTCTTCCTGATTGCTTAATTTATTGGCATAAAGCTGATGATAAAAGTTTCAAATAATTCTTCAAATTTCATTGGTGTAGGTTGTGAGCTCTCCTTTTTCATTCATAATTTTATTAAGTTGGGTCCTTTCTCTATTCTTTTCGGTAGTCTTGCCAGCAGTTTGTCAATTTTATTGATTCTCTCAAAGAACCAGCTTCTAGTTCTGTTGATCTGCTCTACTGTACTCCTGGTTTCTAATTCACTGATTTCTGCTCTAATCTTGGTCAACTGCTTCCTCGTGCGGATTAGGCCTGTCCCTCTGTTGCTGTTCCAGCATCTTGAGGTGAGAATATAAAAACTGCCTTTTAGATTTTTCTATTCTTTTGAGTGAGGCTTGGATGGCTACGTATTTCCCCCTTAGGACTGTCTTTGCAGTATCCCCTAGGTTTTGGACTGTTGTGTTTTCATTCTCATTGGTCTCCATAAATTGTTTAAATTGATTTTAGATTTCCTGGTTTATCAGGTCATTCCTGAGCAGGATGGTTCTTAGTCTCCAAGTGTTTGAGTTTCTTCCAAATTTTTCCTTGTGGTTGAGTTCCAATTTCAAAGCATTGTGGTCTGAGAATATGCAGGGAATAATTTCAGGCTTTTGGTATCGTTTGAGACCTGTTTTGTGACCCAGAACATGGTCTATTCCTGAGAATGCTCCATGGGCATTAGATTAGAATGAGTATTCTTTGATTCTGGGGTGTAGAGTTCTATATATATCTATGAGGTCCAACTCATCGAGTATGGCATTCAAAGCTCTTGTTTCTTTGCTGATTTCTTGCTTAGGTGATCTGTCTATTGCTGATAGTGGAGTGTTGAGGTCTCCTACTATTAATGCATTTTTATCTATATGTCTTTTTATTCTGGTTAAGAGTGGCTTGTCAGAGAAAGACAATTATCATATGGTTTGTCTCATCTATGGAACATAAGAACTAGGATGATCGGTAGGGGAAGAAAGGGATAAAGAAAAGGGGGGTAATCAGAGGGGGGAATGAAACATGAGAGACTATGGACTGTGAGAGGCAAACTGAGGACTTCAGAGGGGAGGGGGTGGGGGAAGGGGATAGCCTGGTGATGGGTAGTAGGGAGGGCACGTATTGCATGGTGCACTGGGTGTTATACGCAACTAATGAAGCATCGAACTTTGCATTGGAATCCGGGGATGTACTGTATGGTGACTAACATAATATAATAATAAAATAAAAAAAAATAAAAAATAAATAAAGGTTAATTAATGTAAAAAAAAGAGTTGGCTTTTGTATCTTGCTGCTCCCCTGTTGGAGGCATATATATTTATAATTGTCATATCCACTTGTTGGATACATCCTTTAAGAATAATATAGTGCCCTTCTGTATCTCTAACTGCAGTCTTTGGTTTAAAATACAATCTGTCTGATTTGAGAATTGCTACCCCAGCTTTCTTTTGAGGTCCATTGGCATGAAAGATGGTATTCCATCCCTTTACTTTCAGTCTGGATGTATCTTTAGGTTNATCTTTGGGTTCAAAATGAGTCTCTTGTAGACAGCAAATGGATGGGTCATGTCTTTTTATCCAATCTGCAACCCTGTGACATTTTATGGGAGCATTTAGGCCATTTACATTGAGAGTGATTATTGAGAGATATGATTTTAATGATGCCATGTTGCCTGTAATGTCTTTGTTTCTATAGATTGTGACTTTCTGTTCTGTATAGCTCTTGGGGCCTTTTTACTTTTATAGAACCCCCCTTAATATCTCTTACAGGGCTGGTTTCATGGTTACAAAATTGGTCAATGACAGGTGATTTTGGAAGATCTTTATCTCTCCATAAATTCTGAATGACAGCCTTGCTGGATAAAGGATACTTGGCTGCATGTTTTTCTCTGAAAGAGCTTTAAAAATGCCCCTTCCAACACTTTCTGTCATTCCAGGTCTGTATAGACAGGTCTGATGTAATTCTGATACCTTTGCCTTGGTATGTGAGAAATTTCTTTGCCCTGGCCACTTTCAATACTGTATCCTTGGATCTAATATTTGTGAATTGCACTATGACGTAATGTGGCATTGGTTTGTCATGGTTGAACTTGGGAGGGGTCCTCTCTGCCTCTTGGACATGAATGGTTGTTTCCCTTACTAGATTAGGGAAGTTTTCAGCTACAATTTGTTCAAATGTCTCTTCTAGATCTCTTTTTTTCTCCACCCCCTCAGGAATGCCAATGATTCTGATATTGGAATGTTTCATTGATTCAGTAATCTCCCATAACCTACATTCTTGAGATGAACTTGTGGGACTTCATCAAGCCAAAATCTTCTGCACAGCCAAGGAAACAGTCAAAAAAAACTAGGAGGCAGCTCACGGAATGGGAGAATATATTTGCAAATGATACTAAAGATAAAAGACTGGTATCCAAGATCTACAAAGAACTTCTCAAACTCAATACACGAGAAACAAATAAACAAATCAAAAAATGGGCAGAAGATATGAACAGACACTTCCAATGAAGACATACAAATGGCTAACAGACACATGAAAAAATGTTCAAAATCATTAGCCATCAGGGAAATTCAAATCAAAACCACACTAAGATACCACCTTATGCCAGTTACAATGGCAAAAATTGACAAGGCAAGAAACAACAATTGTTGGAGAGGATGTGGAGAAAGGGGATCCCTCCTACATTGTTGGTGGGTATTCAAGTTGGTACAGCCACTCTGGAAAACAGTGTGGAGGTCCCTTAAAAAGGTAAAAATTGAGCTACCCTATGATCCAGCCATTGCCCTTCTGGGTATCTACCCCAAAGATACAGACATAGTGAAGAGAAGGGCCATATGCACCCCAATGTTCAAACCAGCATCGTCCACAATAGCTAAATTGTGGAACGTGCTGAGATGCCCTTCAACAGATGACTGGATTAAGAAGATGTGGTCCATATATACAATGGAATATTACTCAGCTATCAAAGAGAAAGATTACTCAACATTTGCTGCAACATGGATGGCACTGGAGGAGATAATGCTAAGTGAAATAAGTCAAGCAGAAGAAGATGATTATCATATGGTTTCTACCATCTATGGAACATAAGAAGTAGGAAGATCGGTAGGAGAACAGCGGGATAAAGAAAGGGGGGTAATCATATGGGGGAATGAAGCATGAGTGACTGTGGTCTCTGAGAAACAAACTGAGGGCTTCAGAAGGGAGGGGGTGGGGGAATAGGCTGGTGATGGGTATTAAGGAGGGCACACGTTGCATGGTGCACTGGGTGTTATATGCAACTAATGAATCATCGAACTTTACATCAAAAACCAGGGATGTACTGTATGATGACTAACATAATATAATAAAAAATTTTATTATAAAAAAAGAAAATGAAAAGCAAAGTTGCAGGCATCATAATTCTGGACTTGAACTTATATGACAAAGCTGTCGTGATCAAGACAGTATGGTTCTGGCACAAAAACAGACACATAGATCAATGGGACAGAATAAAGAAATCAGAAATGGACCCTTAACTCTATGGTCAACTAATCTTCGACAAAGCAGGAATGAATATCCAATGGAAAAAAAGTCTTTTCAACAAATGGTGTTGGTAAAACTGGACAGCAACATGCAGAAGAATGAAACTGAACCACTTTCTTACACCATACACAGAAATAAAATCAAAATGGATGAAAAAATTAAATGTGAGACAGGAAACCAAAATCCTAGAGGAGAACAGAGGCAGATATCTCTTTAACATTGGCCATCGTAACTTCTGACTAGACATGCCTCTGGAGGAGGGAGGAACAAAAGCAAAAGTAAACTATTGGGACTTCATCAAGATAAATTCTTCTGCACAGCATAGAAAACAATCAACAAAACTAAAAGGCAACCTACAGAATGGGAGAGATATTTGCAGATGACATATCTCACAAAGGGTTAGTATTCAAAATCTACAAAGAACTCATCAAACTGAAAAAAAAATCCATTTAAGAAATAGGCAGAAGTCATGAATAGAGATTTTTCCAAAAAAGACATGCAGATGTCTAACAGACCAATGAAAACATGCTCATCATCACTCATCATCAGGGAAGTACAAATCAAAACCACCTCACACTTGTCAGAGTGGCTAAAATTAACAACACAGGAAACAACAGCTGTCGGCAAGGATGCAGAGAAAGGGAAACCTCTTACACTGTTGGTGGGATTGCAAACTGTGCAGACACTCTGGAAAACAATGTGGAGGTTTCTCAAAATATTCATAATAGAAGTATCATATGACCCAGCAATTGCACTACTAGGTATTTATCCAAAGGATACAGAAATACTGATTCGAAGGAGCACATGCACCCAGCTGTTTAGAGCAGCATTATCAACAATAGCCAAAATATATAAAGAACCCAAATGACCATCAGTTGATGAATGATAAAAAAGATGTGAGATATATATATATATATATATATATATATATATATATATATATATATATATTATGCAGCCTCCCTCCAAAAAATAAATCTTGCCATTTGTAATGACATGGATGGAGCTAGAGTGTATTATGTTAAGTGAGATAAGTCAGTTAGAGAAAGACGAATACCATATGATTTCACTCATATGTGGGATTTAAGAAACAAAACAGATAACCATTTGCAAAGGAGAAAAAAAGAGAGAAGGAAGAATGCCATAAAAGAATCTTAATGATAGAGAACAAACTGAGGGCTGATGGAGGGAGGGGTCTGGGGGATGGATTAAATGGGTATTAAGGAGGGCACTTATTATGATGAGCACTCAGTGTTATATGTAAGTGATGAATCACTAAATGTTACTCCTGAGACCAATGTTACATATACATTAACTAACTAGAATTTAATAAAAATTTGAAACAACAACAAAAAAAAGCAACCTATCTAGTAAGAAGTTGCTACAGCCAATGTCAAAGGGGTCAGTGCCTGTTTTCTCTAGGATTTAAATGCTTCCCTGCCTCACATCTAGGTCTTTCATACAACTGAACTTATTTTTGTGTATGGTGTAACAAAGTGGCCAAGTTTCATTCTTTTGCATGTTGCTGTCCAGTTTTTCCAACACAATTTGTGCAAGAGACCATCTTTATTCCATCTTTCCCATATTTGTTCTTCCAATCCATGAGCATGGAATGTTTCTTTTTTTTTTCCCTCCATTTCTTTGTGTCTTCCTCAATTTCTTTCAGAAGTGCTCTGTAGTTTTCAGGGTAGACATCTTTTACCTCTTTGGTTAGATATATTCCTAGGTATCCTATTTGCTTGTTTTTGGCCTAACTGCAAATGGGATCGATTCCTTGGTTTCTTTTCCTGCTGTTTCATTTCTTTTTTTTTAATGATAAAATAAGTAAAATGATGCCTCTTGTTTTTTAGTTTTCTGAATTTATTTATTATTTTTTAATAATAATTTTTTGTAATGTTATGTTAGTCACCATACAATACATCCTTAGTTTTTGATGTAAAGTTCAATGATTCATTATTTGCTTATAACACCCAGTGCTCCATGCAATATGTGCCCTCCTTAATAACCATCACTGGCCTATCCCAATACCCCACCCTCCTCCACTCTGAAGCCCTCAGTTTGTTTCCCAGAGTCCATAGTCTCTCATGGTTCATTCTCCCTTCTGTTACCCCCCTTCATTCTTCCTTCTCCTACCAATCTTCCTGCTATTTCTTATGTTCCATAAATGAGTGAAAACATATGATAATTGTCTTTCTCTTCTTGACTTATTTCACTTAGCATACATTGATTTTGTATCCTTTGACTTTACTAAATTTATGTATCAGTTCTAATAGGTTTTTGGTGGAGGCTTTCAGGTTTTCTATATAAAGTATAATGTAATTTGCAAATAGTAGACCTTTTACTTCTTCCTTTCCAATTTGGATGCCTTTTATTTCTTTTTCTCGTCTGATTGCTGAGGCTATGACTTCCAGTATCATGTTAAATGACAATGTTGAAAGTGAACATTCATCTTGTTCCTGACCCTAAAGGAAAAGCTCTCAGTTTTTCCCCATTGAGGATTACATTAGTCGTGCATCTTCCAGTTATGGTCTTTATGATGTGGAGGTATGTCCAGGTATCCCTACTTTGTTGAGGGTTTTTACAAGAATGGATGCTGTATTTTGTTAAATGCTATTTCTGCCTTTATTGAGAGGATCATAGTGTTCTTATCCTTTCTTTTATTAATGTGGTGTTTCACATTGATTTGCAAATATTGAACCACCCCAAGAACCCAGGAATAAATCCCCCTTTATCATGGCAAATAATTTTTTAAATATTTTATTCATTTATTTATTTTGAGAGAGAATAAGAGAGCAAGAAGGGGGACGAGCAGAGGGGAGAAAGAGGAAAAAGAAGGAGGAAAGAATCCCAAGCACACTCCATGGTGAACACAGAGCCAGGCATAGGGCTTGATCTCATGACTCTGAGATCATGACCTGAGCCAAAACCAAGAGTCAGATGTTTAACCAACTGAGGCACCCAGGCGCCAAGGTGAATAATTCATTTAATGTACTGTTAGGTTTGATTTGCTAGTATTGTATTGAGATTTTTTTTACAACCATGTTCATCAGAGATATTGTTCTGTAATTCTCTTTTTTAGGGGGGTCTTTGTTTTGGAATCAAGATAATTCTGGCCTCATAGAATGAGTTTGGAAGTTTTCCTTCTATTTCTATTTTTTGGAACAGTTTCAGAAAAATAGATATTAATTCTTCAAATGTTTGGTAGAGTTTCCCTGGGAAGCCATCCAGCTCTGGACTCTTGTTTCTTGGAAGATTTTTCATTACTTATTCAATTTCTTTGCTAGTTATGGGTTTAATAAATTTTCTGAGCCTTGGTTTTATCTCCACCATTTATAATCTTATCCTTGAATATAGGAGTAGCAATATTCATCCCAATTATTACATTTTTGTGCTGATGGTGGGACATGAACGAGGACTGTTAACATAAAAAAAATGGTTGATAAGCCACACCCTGAAAATTCCCATAAATGGGTTGAGAGATTGAAGAAAAACACAATTCCAATTATTGTTATCTGGTTTTCTAGAAAATAAGTTTCATATGGATTTATTGTTTCTTTTTTTAAAGATTTCATTTATTTATTTATTTGTCAGAGAGAGAGCACAAGCAGGGGGAACAGCAGGCAGAGGGAGAAGCAGGCTCCCTGCTGAGCAAGGAGCCCCATGTGGGACTCAATCCCAGGCCCTGGGATCATTACCTGAGCCAAAGTCAGACCCTTAACAGGCTGAGCCACCCAGGCATCCCTATTGTTTCATTTTATCCAAGTTGATATGCAATGGATCATGTCAGATGTTGTTGATATGGCACCTTGATCAAATATACCAAAAATGATCAATGAGATGCTCTTATTTCAACATGACATCTCCTATTAGTTTTCCAAAGCCAAGAAACTTACATACTTTGTCAAACTTTTGTTTGGTGAATTGACGTCACATAGCCTATGTAATGGGTCATCTTTGCAGGAATGATTATATTGGTCCATTAAAGAGAAGCATGCATGAGCCCCATGCCCATAAGAGATGAAGTGCTTTGTTTTGACATGATTGTTATTCCTGTCCACCTAGATAATGACTCCAGAGGAAGAACCCTGTTGGTCTTGCTGTCCCTGGGGCAATCTCTATCAGCCGGGATTCCAACATACAATGCAACCAAAATCCTAATCACCTTGACCTCATAGATGCCTGTGTCCATCTTTGGTAAGCATAATTAAGTCCAAGTATATATATGCTTGGGGAATCCTGTGCTGCATCAATTTTGAGACCTCATATTGTATTGAAGAGATCTGTTTACCTGAAAGTCATGTTCAATGGCATCACACTGAGGCTCAGTTTAGGTTTACAATCCCGGGACAGGATTTTAAGGATACTTGTTTTTCTTCTACAGGTATTGTGTTTTTTGTTGATCAGTAAATCACTTAAAGGAAACTTATAATTTCTAAACTTATCTATTCTCTTCAAATTACAAATAACATCCTTTTCATTTTTTCTTTTTTTTTTATTATGGTAGTTGACATATTGTACTTCATTAGTTTTCGATGTAGTGTTTCATGATTCATTATTTTCATAAAACAATCAGTGCTCATTGCAATACATGCCCTCCTTAATACCCATCACCTGGCTAACCGATCCCCCCAACCCCCTCCCCTCAATGGTCAATAAATTCTAATAATTTGACACATTTGGGGCTCATCTTAACTCTTTTTCTCTTATTGTTCCTATTTGTAAGGTGTGTCACAAGATATGCATCATTAAACTGTTGAGATATGCGTTAGTCTTGGTCACAAATACCTTCCAAGTAGAACTTCAGGCTTATAAAGTTGCACTCTAAGGCAATTAGATTTACTCATTTGAGTAACATGGATATCCATGTAAGTTTTCCTACTCACTGTATGACTGTGCTACTTGATTTGATCCCAAGAAAATATCTTTAATTTTTACCTGAATTTAGTGTTTTTAACAATGAGGGATTTTTTCATTCTTTGGTATTCAATCTAGTGTGAAAGATGTATTTGAATATTTAAACAAATAGACTGATTTTCATATATTGTTGCTATGTTTCTAATGATGTTAGGCTGCTTTGGGGTTACTGATATAAATATCATCACTAAAGGCTTCTGACAATGGAAAAGATAATATAAGATTTGGTAATTTGCTTTTCCCATATATGTTGAGATGGTATCCATTGATAAAGAAACCCCTATATGGGTTTCCCGAGCTAATGAATACAATGCATACATTTCCATGTGCCCTAATATCTGATATCCAAAACCTGAGATTTATGTGGTTTTAAGAATGTCAGTACTTTATGAGCATTCATATACAATAAACCATGCCAGATATTAGTGATATGGCTTTCTTGACTACGTAGATGAGGGATGATCAATGAAATTCTCTTGACTCCACATGAAGGCACTAGATTGCTTCTCCAAAATCAAATGATGTGTATGTTTCATCCTCATTATTTTTTGTTGATCAATGAACCAAACTCTGAAATGAATCATTTTTTGAATACTAACATCTTTTTTTCTCACTTAATAAAAAAATGCATGACTCATATGCACCAGAGAGATGTAGTTCTCCCTTTTATAAAAGTTCTGTTTTTTGTCCTCTTAGATAATGATATGGAAAAACATTCTGTGGCACGCTGTGACTCGAGCAATTGATATCATCCAAGGATGATGTAATAAGTATGCCCTAACTCCAATTCACTTTAGCACGAGAGTTTCAAGACTTGCTGGTAAGGTAATCAGGTCCAAGTTTATGTATGCATGGGAAGTGTGATGGCTTTTGACAATGATGGGGACCTTAAAATGTCTTAAAGAGAAATAATGATTTAAAAGTTATGCTCAATAGAATTAATTGGGCTAGGATTAAATGACAATACTGGGATAGATAAGAGTAGCTCTATTTCCCTTCTAGGAGAATTTTATCTTGAACTTGAGATAATAAAACTTGATGAGCATGGAATATTTTTCCATCTTTTTGTGTCTTCTTCAATGTCTTTCAACAGTGATTTGTAGTTTCTAGAACATAGATCCCTTACATCTCTGGTTAAGTTAATTCTGAGATAATGTATGATTTTTGGTGCTATTGCAAATGGAATTGATTCCCTAATTTCTCTTTCTTCAGTCTCATTGTTCGTGTATAGAAATGCAACTGATTTCTGAGCATTGATTTTGTATCCCGCCACATTACTGAATTGCTCTATAGGTTCTAGTAGTTTGTGGGTGGAGTCTTTGGGTTTTCCATATAAAGTATCATGTTATCTGTGAAGAGAGACAGTGTGACTTCTTCTTTGCTGATTTGGATACCTTTGTCCCTTTTTGTTGTCTGATTGCTGTTTCAAGGACTTCTAGTACTATGTTGAATAATAATGGCGGGAGTGGCCATCCTTGTCGTGTTCCTGATCTTAAGGGAAAGGCTTCCAGCTTTTCCCCATTGAGAATGATATTTGCTGTAGGCTTTTCATAGATGGTTTTTATGAGATTGAGGAATGTACCTCCATCCCTACATTCTGAAGGGTTTTAATCAGGAAAGGATGCTGTATTTTGTCAAATGCTTTTTCTGCATCAATTGAGAGGATCATATGGTTCTTGACTCTTTTCTTGTTGATATGACCTATCACACTGATCGATTTGTGAACGTTGAATCACCCTTGCATCCCAGGGATGAAACCCACTTGGTCATGATGGATAATCCTTTTAATGTACTGTTGGATCCTATAAGCTAGTATCTTCTTGAGAATTTTGGTGTCCATATTCATCAGGGATATAGGTCTGTAATTCTCCTTTTTGCTGGGGTCTTTGCCTGGTTTGGGGATCAAGGTAATACTGGCCTCATAGAATGAGTTTGTTAGTTTTCCTTCTGTTTCTATTTTTTGAAACAGCTTCAGGAGAATAGGCATTATTCTTCTTTGAATGTTTGGTAGAATTCCCCAGTGAATCTGTCAGGCCCTTGATTGCAAGAATAAACATAGTTAAAATGTCTATGCTACCCAGAGCAATCTACGCTTTCAATGCCATCCCGATCAAAATACCAGCGACATTTTTCAAAGAACTGGAACAAACAGCCCTTAAATTTGTGTGGAACCAGAAAAGGCCCTGAATCCCCAAGGAATTGTTGAAAAGGAAAAACAAAGCTGGGGGCAATCATGTTGCCGGATTTCAAGCTATACTACAAAGATGTGATCACCAAGACAGCATGGTACTGGCACAAAAACAGACACATAGACCAATGAAATAGAATAGAGAACCCAGAAATGGACCCTCGGCTCCTTGGGCAACTAATCTTTGATAAAGCAGGAAAAAACATCCAGTGGAAAAAAAGACAGTCTCTTCAATAAATGGTGCTGGGAAAATTGGACAGCTATATGCAAAAGAATGAAACTTGACCACTCTCTCACACCATGCACAAAGATAAACTCCAAATGGATGAAGGACCTTGGTGTGAGACAGGAATCAATCAAAATCCTAGAGGAGAACATAGGATGCAACCTCTTTGACATCAGCCACAGCAACTTTTTTCATGATACATCTCCAAATGCAAGAGAAACAAAAGAAAAAATGAACTTGTGGGACTTCATCAAGATAAAAACTTCTGCACAGCCAAAGAAACAGTCAAAAAACCTGAGAGGCAGCACACCTAATGGGAGAAGATATTTGCAAATGACACTACAGATAAAAGACTAGTATCCAAGATCTACTAAGAACTTCTTCAAACTCCATACACATGAAACAAATAATCAAATAAAAAAATGGGCAGAAGATATGAACAGACACTTTTCCAATGAAGATGTACAAATGGCTAACAGACACATGAAAAAATGTTCAAACTGAGAGCTTCAGAGGGGAGGGGGGTAGGGGAATGGGATAGACTGGTGATGCGTAGTAAGGAGGGCATGTATTGCATGGTGCACTGGGTGTTATATGCAACTAATGAATTATCGAATTTTACATCAGAAACCAGGGATGTACTGTATGGTGACTAACATAATATAATAAAAAAAATTAAAATAAAAAAAATCATTAGCCATCAGGGAAATTCAAATCAAAACCACATTGAGATACCACCTTATGCCAGTTAAAATGGCAAAAATTGACAAGGTAGGAAACAACAAATGTGTAAGAGGGGATCCCTCTTACACTGTTGGTGGGAATGCAAGTCAGTACAGCCACTCTGGAAAACAATGTGGAGGTCCCTTAACAAGTTAAAAATTGAGCTCCCTATGATCCAGCAATTGCACTACTGGGTATCTACCCCAAAGATACAGACCTAGTGAAGAGAATGGCCGTATGCACCCCAATGTTCATAACAACATTGTCCACAATAACTAAATTGTGGAAGTAGCGGAGATGCTCTTCAACAGATGACTGGATTAAAAAGATGTGGCCCATATATACAGTGGAATATTACTCAGCCATCAAAAAGAATGATTGCCCAATATTTGCAGCAACATGGACGGGACTGGAGGAGATTATGCTAAGTGAAATAAATCAAGCAGAGAAAGACAATTATCATATGGTTTCACTTATTTATGGAACATAAGAAATAGCAGGGAGATCAGTTGGAGAAGGAAGGTAAGAATGAAGGAGGGGTAGACAGAAGGGGGAATGAACCATGAGAGACTATGGACTCTGGGAAACAAACTGAGGGCTTTGGTGGGGGGATTGGGATAGGCTGGTGTTGGGTATTAAGGAGGGCACGTATTGCATGGTGCACTGGGTGTTATATGCAAATAATGAATCATGGAACATTACATCAAAAAACAGGGATGTACTGTATGGTGACTAGCATAACATAATAAAAAAGTATTATAAAAAAAGAATACCTTAAAAAACTAAAAAATAAAAAATAATTAACCTTCATGAATAACTTGCTTGCCCAACCTTATCTATGTACCTATAAATAAACAAACATTTCTTATTCTTTAAGCTTTGTTTCAATTATCTGTAAGGTCTAATAGTATTCAGATCTCATTTCTTAGCTCTTTTTATCTCATTTTTTTTTGTTTCAGTAAGACTTGATTCTAAGAAATATGACATTCCATTATAAGAGATCAGTGGCTTCTTTTGACATACATATCTCATATAAGCATTGAACTAGTGAAGATTTACACCTAAGGCAGTTTTACTCATTCAGGAAAACTGAATATGAATTTTCTTTTTCTTCTTGATGTAATCCTCTTGACAAAATATGTACTTTTTATATGAACTTCAGATGATTAAATGTTGAACAATTGTTTCATTTTCTGTCACCTAGTCAAAAATGCAATATTCGTATAGGTGTAAATAAATGTCCAGGGAAAATTTTGCTCTATTATTATGGGATTCTAATGTTGCTTTTGTTCTCTGGTAAACTTCCCATAACTGTAGTACTGTGCTAATAGAAGAGATTGTGAGATTCAGTAATTTGCTTTGCCTATTAAACTTAAATTGAATAATTTGATGACCAAATTGATACCTATAAAACTTAAGTTGGATAATTTGATGACTAAATTTTATCTTATGAGTATCATGTGACCCTATTATTTTCATAATAATAAAAATGTATGCTGTAAATGATGACAGTTGTTCCTGATATGGACTTTGAAGTGACTAAGTTCACCAATTCAGTCATCATGAACCCCATTTTCGATTCTTCTCTGTGAGTGAATGATCTACTTGATGACATCCTCTTCAAAAATATTGTTTGCTGAAATTTCATTTAAATAATGGAACAACACTACATCAAAAAGTAATGAAGTGCTGTATGGTGACTAACATAACATAATTAATAAATAAATATATAAATGAATATTTTCAGTCATGTTTACTCTCTTTGTGGTATGGTATATGATATTACAGGGTATCCAATGTCAAGAAAACTGTATGCTTTGTCTTAATGTTATGAATCAATTATTTAGAGCCTTAGTAATGTCTCTTTGTGATGGTATAAGCCATCTCTTCACTAATAGTAGTATGTATAAGCCATACACATGCATATTTCTGATTTTGAACTACTATCCTACCTCTATCTTCCTAGATAAGGACAACTGAGGAAGAGCACTCTTTGGCATGTTGCACTGAGACAAGTGCTACCATCTAAGTATCGTATAGTGAATCTAAGTGGTCTCCTGTCCCTTTTGAACCACAGTTTAAGGATGCCATTCTGGTGTTTACAAGACAAAGTGGATGTGTATTTGAAGAGTGTCTTGAGGAGATGTAATGATGTAAAAATTATATTCAGTAGTATTATGCTAAGGTCCAAAAGAAGTGATAATACTTGCAACAAGATGTAAGCAGCTATTAAATTTTTCTGGGGTATTCTATTTAGGGATTTGTAGAAAGAAACCCTTTTGGGGAATCTTGTTTTATCCATCTTTATCTGTTTCTAAGAGAAGTTTTTAAAAAGAATTTTGTATCGTGATTTTAGTGTTTTTATTCTTTTTTTTTTTTAAAGATTTTATTTATTTATTTGACAGAGATAGAGACAGCCAGCGAGAGGGAACACAAGCAGGGGGAGTGGGAGAGGAAGAAGCAGGCTCACAGCAGAGGAGCCTGATGTGGGGCTCGGTCCCATAACGCTGGGATCACGCCCTGAGCCGAAGGCAGATGCTTAACCGCTGTGCCACCCAGGCGCCCCTAGTGTTTTTATTCTTAATATTTATACATTGTTAGAGTTGACATGTTGGTTTATTTTTTTTCTCAACATGGGCTTCAGAATATCCAACCAGCAAGAGATGTACCATTCCATGGAAAACACGTAAGTTCTACCTTTGGTAATTAAAAAATTTCAAATAGGCCATTTGACTAATGAAGTCTGTCCTTTAAAATAATTATATCTACTCATTCATGCAAAATGAGTAAGTAATACCTATTCTTCCCAATGAGTGACTGCCTTGCTTAATGGTATCCTCATTAAAGACCTACTTTTAAATCCTAAATGTGTTTTAGAGATGAAAAGTTTTGTAATTTATTACAATCATCTCTTTAGTAAAATATCCATTTGCTATAAATGCACAAATAAATGATTTATTTATATTATTCTATTTTTTTGGTTGCTGTGCTGTTATGATGTTTGTGGATCATTCAGATACTAATCACAGATGAAAGATTTTTGGCACTTATGGGAAATAGTTTGAGATTCATGTGCAGGTTGCCTTTGATTTGTGAAATTGAATACAATTACAGATGGTCTGAAATCTTATTTCCTTATTCTGAGTTTCATGTGGTTTAATTATATTTATTATAAAAGAATGTATACGCTATGTATGATGCCAATTGTTACTGATATGGGTCCCTGTATATTTAGTGAAGGGATGGTAATAAGAAGCTTTTGTTTATGCCAGTTAATAATTTCTTCCCATATTTTCAATATAAACCTATATTCTTGTTTCTTAACATATGTGGCTAATTATTGGTCCACAGCTTAAGTAATGGGTCATATTTTGTGTATCAAATATATCAATCATACAGAAATTAAAGATGAGTCAGGGACTGCCTGCGTGGCTCAGTCAGTTAAGCCTTTGCCTTCAGTTCAAGTCATGATCTCAGGGTTCTAGGATCAAGCCCCATATGGAGCTCCTCACTCAGCAGGGATACTCTTCTCCCTCTCCCTCTGTGCCTCCCCTCCCCACCCACCCTCCACTTCTCTCTGTCATCCACTTACGCTCTCAAATAAATAAAATCTGGAAAAAAAAAAGGAAAGACCAAGCAGGAGCCATACATACATAAAAGATGTAATCCTTCTTTTTGACTGTAGTCCCACTTTGTCCTCTTAGAGAAATGCTGCTAACAAGGAACACTCTTTGCCCTGTTCTCCATGGGGCAGTTTATACCACTCAAGTGTCCTGCACTGAATATGTCAGCATTTAATACACTTTAGCACTAATGTTTAAGGAAGCTATCTCTGGTAATCATATTAAGTCTAACTGTATGTTTGCATACAAATGTGATGGCTTGGATCAATAATGAGTTAATGTCTTGAACAGAAGTGAAAACACAAAAATCAAGCTCAGTTGGATTATTCTGAAGCCCAGCATAGGTGACAATCATGTGACAAGAAGTTTGGATTCCTTAGTTCCCTTTAATTGGAATGTAATTTGGGGCTTCAATGAAATCACTGTGTGAAACTTCTTTTGCACATTTCTATCTATGCATTGCTAAGTGAACCATAAATTCTGATTCTTAATGTGTTATATATCTATAATTCCACTTTTTTTTGACATTTGGTACTGAGACCTTGGTTCTTCATTCACTGAGTTTTTCAGTAGATCCTATGGGCACCATCTTATTTATTACAAATCAATGGCTGCCTTTGTTAACAGAAAAATCCAAACAGACTTTTAGACTAGTGATGACTCCCTTCTATAACAATTAGATTTACTCATTCAGGAAACATGAACGGCATTATAGATAACTATTCACAATGATAAATTAACATATCCGATGCTATCCTTATTTAAAAATCTTTACTTTTTACCTGAAATTGAGTTACTTGAATTCTGAAAATGTTTTGATAGATTGGAATTACGTTCAATGCACTGTATTCAGTAGGGTTTAAATACATAAATAGACCAACAATTTTTCTACAATATTGCTACAATATTTTAACACAACTGGATTATTCCTTTATCCCTGATTAAATTCTCATAACTGAAGGACACTCATAATTAGGGTAAGAATGTAAGTTTCAGTAATATACTTGACCAGGTTGCAATTGGATAAAATGATGAATAACCTTGCACTTGATTTTCACATTAGGCATTGTTGTAAGTCCTGCTGGCAAGAGACACACCAACACATTGTTTATAGATAACTGGCTGCCTTTGCTGAAAGACAAATTCCAAATACATCATGGAAAGATTGAACATTCACTTTTTTTACAATACTTTTTATTATGTTAGTCACCATAGAGTACATCCCTAGTTTTTTATTTAAGTTCCATGATTCATTACTTGTGTATAACACCCAGTGCACCATGCAATATGTGCCCTCCTTAATACCCATCACCAGCCTATCCCAGAGTCCATAGTCTCTCATGGTTCATTCCCCCTTCTGTTTACCCCCCTTTCTTCTCCTACCAATCTTCCTACTTCTTATGTTCCATAAATGAGTGAAACCATATGATAATTGTCTTTCTCTGCTTGACTTATTTCAGTGAAACCATATGATAATTGTCTTTCTCTGCTTGACTTATTTCACTTAGCATTATCTCCTCCGGTCCCATCCATGTTGCAGCAAATGTTGAGAAATATTCTTTTTGATGGCTGAGTAATATTCCATTGTATATATGGACCACAACTTTTTAATCCAGTCATCTGTTGAAGGGCATCTCGGCCTCTCCCACAATTTAGCTATTGTGGACAATGCTGATTCGAACATTGGGGTGCATATGGCCCTTCACTTCACTACGTCTTTATCTTTGGGATAAATACCCAGTAGTGCAATTGCTGGATCATAGGGTATCTCAATTTTTAACTTTTTAAGGGATCTCCACACTGATTTCCAAAGTGGCTGTACCAACTAGCATTCCCACCAACAATGTAAGAGGCATCCCCTTTCTCCACATCCTCTCCAACATTTTGTTGTTTCCTGCCTTGTCAATTTCTGCCACTTTAACTGGTGTACGGTGGTTTCTCAATGTGGTTTTGATTTGAATTTCCCTTATGGCTAATGATTTTGAAAATTTTTTTTCATGTGTCTGTTAGCCATTTGTACGTCTTCATTGGAAAATTGTCTGTTCATATCTTCTGCCCGTTTTTTTTTAATCCTTCATTTGTTTATTGTGTATTGAGTTTGAGAAGTTCTTTGTAGATCTTGGATACCAGTCTTTTATCTGTAGTGTCATTTGCAAATATTTTCTCCCATTCCGTGGGCTACCTCTTAGGTTTTTTTTACTGTTTCCTTGGCTGTGCAGAAGGTTTTTATCTTCACGAAGTCCCACAAGTTCATTTTTTCTTTCTCTTGCCTTTGGAGATGTGTCATGTAAGAAGTTGCTATGGCTGATGTCAAAGAGACTGCAGCCTATGTTCTCCTCTAGGATTTTGATGGATTCCTGTCTCACATCGAGGTCTTTCATCCATTTGGAGTTTATCTTTGTGTGTACTGTGAGAGAATGGTCAAGTTTCACTCTTTTGCATGTAGCTGTCCAATTTTCCCAGTACCATTTATTGAAGAGATTGTCATTTTGCCACTGGATGCTTTTTCCTGCTTTATCAAATATTAGTTGCCTGAAGAGCCGAGGGTCCATTTCTGGTTCTCTATTCTGTTCCATTGGTCTATGTGTCTGTTTGTGCCAGTACCATGCTGTCTTTGTGATCACAGCTTTGTAGTACAGCTTAAAATCCAGCATTGTGATGCCCCCAGCTTTGTTTTCCTTTTCAACAATTCCTTGGTGATTCAGGGCCTTTTCTGGTTCCATATAAATTTAAGGGCTGTTTGCTCCAGTTCTTTGAAAAATAATCATTGGTATTTTGATCGGGATAGCATTGAAAGTATAGATTGGTCTGGGTAGCATGGACACTTTAACCGTATTAATTCTTCCGATCCATGACCATGGAATATTCTTCCATGTTTTTGTGTCTTCTTCGGTGTCTTTCAAGAGTGATTCATAGTTTCTAGAATATAGATCCTGTGCATCTCTGGTTAAGTTAATTTTGAGATGATGTATGTTTTGTGGTGCTATTGCAAATGGAGTGGATTCCCTAATTTCTCTTTCTTCAGTTTCATTGTTTGTATATAGAAATGCAACTGATTTCTGAGCATTGATTTTGTATCCTGCCACATTACTGAATTGCTCTATAACTTGAATTGCTCTATAACTTCTAGTAGTTTGGGGGTGGATTGATTCTCTCCATTTGACAAAATACAGCATCCTTTCCTGATTAAAACCCTTCAGAGTGTAGGGATAGAGGGTACATTCCTCAATCTCACAAAAATCATCTACGAAAAGCCTACAGCAAATATCATTCCAATGGGGAAAAGCTGGAAGCCTTTCCCTTAAGATCAGGAACATGACAAGGATGCCCAGTCTCGCCACTATTATTCAACATAGTACTAGAAGTCCTTGCAACAGCAATCATACAACAAAAAGGGATAAAATGTACCCAAATCAGCAAAGAGGAAGTCAAACTGTCTCTCTTTGCAGATGACATGATACTTTATATGGAAAACCCAAAAGGATCCACTCCCAAACTATTAGAAGTTATAGAGCAATTCAATAATGTGGTGGGATACAAAATCAATGCTCAGAAATCAGTTGCATTTCTATACACGAATAATGAGACTGAAGAAAGAGAAATTAGGGAATCCATCTCATTTACAATAGCACCAAAAGCCATACGTTACCTTGGAATTAACTTAACCAGAGATGTAAAGGGTTTATATTCAAGAAACTACTAATCACTCTTGAAAGACTTTGAAGAAGACACAAAAAGATGGAAAAATATTCCATGCTCATTGATCAGAAGAATTAACATAGTTAAAATGTCCATGCTACCCAGACCTATCTACACTTTCAATGCTATCCCGTTCAAAATACCACTGACATTTTTCAAAGAACTGGAACAAATAGTCCTTAAATTTGTATGGAACCAGAAAAGGCCCCGAATCACCAAGGAAATCTTTTGGGTTTTCCATATAGAGTATCATGTCATCTGCAAAGAGAGACAGTTTGACTTCTTCTTTGCGGATTTGGGTACCTTTTATCCCTTTTTGCTCTCTGATTGCTGTAACAAGGACTTCTAGTACAATGTTGCATAAGAATGGTGAGAGTGGGCATCCTTGTCGTTTTCCTGATCTTAAGGGAAAGGCTTCCAGCTTTTCCCCATCGAAAATGATATTTGCTGTAGGCTTTTCATAGATGGTTTTTATGAGATTGAGGAATGTACCCTCTATCCCTACACTCTGAAGGGTTTTAATCAGGAAAGGATGCTGTATTTTGTCAAATGCTTTTTCTGCATCTTTTGAGAGGATCATATGGTTCTTGACTCTTTTCTTGTTGATATGATCTATCACACTGATAGATTTGAAAATTCACTTTTAAGACAAGTAGTTTTACTCATTTAAACAAGGTGAGCATCATTATGTTGTTGTTTTTTTTCTCAGTAACTGTCTTACCTGCTTGCTTTGATTTTCAGAAGAATATTTATATTTTTAATCTGAATTTGATTTAATTGAGACTTGATAAGTTTTGTAATTCATTGGCTCCATAATCAATGCACAATCCATTTGGTTCAGAATACATAAGAAGGCCATTTTCCCTATAATCTCATTAAGAAATTGTAATGGTGTAGGGATGTCTTTATCCATTGGTGAAATTGTTATAACAGGAAGAGTCTGACAATTAGGGTGAGAATGTAAGATTCACTAGTATGCCTATCCCATGAAACTTAAAACAGAATAAAGTGATGAGCAACCTGATACTTGCTCTTCATCTACTGATTGCACATGGTTCCATTTTTATCAAAATAATGAAAGAAGATCCTGTGAATAATACCAGTTATTACTAATAAGGCCTTCAAGTAGACTTGGTTTATGAACAAAATTAACATGAATTGCATTATAGGTTCTTTTTAATGGTTCCTGATGGGCCTATTTGATGACATTCTTATGATAAAAGCTTAATTTCTTTTTTGATACTAGATTGATATAATGTTGAGAAGTTTTGTGATTCATTCATATCATCTTTACAGTGTGATATTCTCTTTGACCAAATACAGGAATAGGCATATTTATCCTTATTAAATTATGTTCAAGTTGCTATGATTTTGTGATATTTGGGATTACTTATGACAAGTTATAACATAAAGAAAATAGGGGTGTCACCACCTCCTTGAAATTCAGGTATATGCATTGCCTTTGATTTGTAAAATTGAAAACAGTTTGTCTGATATCTGATATCCATATCCTGAATTTCATGTGGTTCATTATAATCAAGGGTATACACTTAAGTTTGGTATCAGTTGTTACTGATATGGCTTCCTGAATATGTAGAGAAGAGGTAACTAATAGTAAAATCTTGTTTCTGCATGGAACCACCCTGAGACATTCTCCAAAATATAAAACCTGCACGTTTGCCTTTCTGGTGTTTGATCAACCAATGGTCTACAGCTCATGTAATGGGTCCTTTTTTGACAACTCGTGTCTTCCCATTAAGGTATAATATGCATGGATCATATAAAATGAGAGATTTTTTCTTTATTTTATTTCTTAAATTATGCTGGGTTAGTCACCATATAGTACATCATTAGCTTTTGATGTAGTGTTCCATGATTCATTGTTTGCATATAACACCCAGTGCTCCATGCAATACATGCCCTCATTAATACCCTTCACTGGGCTAGCCCATAGCCCACCCCATTCCCCTCTAAAACCCTCAGATTGTTTCCCGGGGTCCATAGTCTCTCATGGTTTTTCTCCCCCTCTGTTTACCCTCCCTTCCTTCTCCTAATGTCCTCCATGCTATTCCCTATATTCCACAAATAAGTAAAACAATATGATTGTCTTTCTCTGCTTGATTTATTTCACTTAGCATAATCTCCTTCAGTTCCATCCATGTTGATGCAAAAGTTGGGTAACCATTCTTTCTGATCACTGAGTAATATTCCATTGTATACATGGACCACATCTTCTTTTTTTTAATAATAATATTTTTTATTATATTATGTTAGTCACCATACAGTGCATCCCTGGTTTTTGATGTAAAGTTCAATGACTCATTAGTTGCATATAACACCCAGTGCACCATGCAATACGTGCCCTTCTTACTACCCATCACCAGCCTATCCCATTCCCCCCTCCCCTCTTAAGCCCTCAGTTTGTTTCTCAGAGTCCATAGTCTCTCATGCTTCATTCCCCCTTCTGATTACCCCCCCTTTCTTTATCCCTTTCTTCTCCTACCGATCTTCCTAGTTCTTATGTTCCACATCTTCTTTATCCATTCATCTGTTGAAGGACATCTTGGCTCCTTCTGCAGTTTGGCTATTGTGGACATTACTGCTATGAACATTGGGGTGCATATGGCCCTTCTCTTCACTACCTCTGTATCTGGTACTGGTGAATACCCAGTAGTGCAATTCCTGGGTCATAGGGTAGTTCTATTTTTAACTTTTTGAGGAACCTCCACACTGTTTTCCAAAGTGGCTGTAACAACTTGCATTCCCACCAACAGTGTAAGATGATTCCCCTTTCTCCACTTCCTCTCCAACATTTGTTGTTTCTTGCCTTGTCAATTTTTGCCATTCTTTTTTTTTAAATTTTTTTTATTATATTATGTTAGTCACCATACAGTACATCCCTGGTTTCCGATGTAAAGCTTGATGCTTCATTAGTTGCGTATAACACCCAGTGCACCATGCAACATGTGCTATTCTAACAGGTGTAAGCTGGTATCTCATTGTGGTTTTGATTTGAATTTCCCTGATGGCTAATGATGTTGAACATTTATTCATGTGTCTGTTGGCCATTTGTATGTCTTCATTGGCAAAGTGTCTGTTCATATCTTTTGCCCATTTTTTTTATCTGATTATTTGTTTCTTGGGTATTGAGTTTGGGAAGTTCTCTATAGATCTTGGATACCAGCCTTTTATCTGTAGTGTTATTTGCAAATATCTTCTCCCATTCCGTGGGTTTCCTCTTTGTTTTGTTGACTCTTTCCTTTGCTGTGCAGAAGCTTTTTATCTTGATGAAGTCCCAAAAGTTCATTTTTGCTTTTGTTTCCCTTGGCTTTGGAGATATGTCATGAAAGAAGTTGCTGAAGCTGATGTCAAAGAGGTTACAACCTATGTTCTCCTCTAGGATTTTGATGGATTCCTGTTTCACATTGAGGTCTTTCATCCATTTAGAGTTTATCTTTGTGTATGGTGTGAGAGAATTGTCCAGTTTCATTCTTCTGCATACAGCTGTCCAATTTTCTCAGCCCCATTTATTGAAGAGACTGTCTTTTTTCCACTGGATGTTTTTTCCTGCTTTGTCAAAGATTAGTTGATCATAGAGTTGAAAGTCCATCTCTTGAGTTTGTATTCTGTTCCATTGGTCTATGTGTCTTTTTTTGTGCCAGTACCATGCTGTCTTGGAGATCACAGCTTTGTAGTATAACTTGAAATCAGGCAATGTGTTGCCCCCAGCTTTGTTTTTCTTTTTAACATTTCCTTGGCATTCGGGGTCTTTTCTGTTTCCACACAAATTTTGGGATTGGTTGTTCCAGCACTTTGAAAAATGTCTTAGGTATTTTGATTGGGATGTTGTTGAAAGTATAGATTGCACATTTGCAAATCAATCAGTGTGATAGAACTCATTAATAAGAGAAGAGACAAGAATCATAGGTCCTCTCAATTGATGCAGAAAAAGCATTTGACAAAATGCAGCATACTTTCCTGATTAAAACTCTTCAGAATGTAGGGATAGAGGGTACATTCATCAATTTCATAAAAACCATCTATGAAAAGCCCACAGCGAATATCATTCTCAATGGGAAAAAGCTGAGAGCCTTTCCCTTAATATCAAGAACACAGCAAGGATGCCCATTCTCACCATTATTGTTCAACATAGTAGTAGAAGTCCTAGCAACAGCAATCAGACAACAACAACAAAAAAATAAAAGGTATTCAAATTGGCAAAGAAGAAAAACTCTCTTTGCAGATGACATGATATTTTATGTGGAAACCCCAAAAGACTATGCCCCCAAATTACTAGAAGTCATACAGCAATTCAATAATGTGGCAGGATACAAAATCAATGCACAGAAATCAGTTTCATTTCTATACACTAACAATGAGACTGAAGAAAGAGAAATTAGGGAATCAATTCATCTACAATAGCACCAAAAACCATAAAATATCTCAGAATAAACCTAACAAAAGAGGTAAAGGATCCATACTCTAGAAACTTTAAAACACTGATGCAAGACATTGAAGAAGACACAAAAAGATGGAAAAACATTCCATGCTCATGGATTGGAAGAATAAACATACTTAAAATGAGAGATTTAATTCTCATTTTGAACTACAGTCCTATCTCTGTTCTCTTAGATAAGAACTTTTTTTATAATAATATTTTTTATTATATTATATTAGTCACCATACAGTACATCCTTAGTTTTCATGTAAGGTTCCATGATTCATTACTTGCATATAAAACCCAATGCACCATGCAATACGTGCCCTCCTTACTACTCATCACCAGCCTATCCCATTCCCCCGACCCGCTCCCCTCTGAAGCCTTCAGTTTTTTTCCCAGAGTCCATAGTCTCTTATGGTTCATTCCCCTTTCTGTTCACCCCCCTTTCTTTCTTCCCTTTCTTCTCCTACTGATCTTCCTACATCTTATGTTCCATAAATGAGTGAAACCATATGATAATTGTCTTTCTCTGCTTGACTTATTTCGCTTAGCATTATCTCCTCCAGTCCCATCCATGTTGCAGCAAATGTTGAGAAATCATTCTTTTTGATGGTTGAGTGATATTCCATTGTAAATATGAACCACAGCTTCTTAATCCAGTCATCTGTTGAAGGGCATCTCGGCCTCTTCCACAATTTAGCTATTGTGGACAATGCTGCTATGAACATTGGGGTGCATATGGCCCTTCTCTTCACTACATCTTTATCTTTGGGGTAAATACCCAGTAGTGCAATGGCTGGGTCATAAGGTAGCTCAATTTTTAACTTTTTAAGGGACCTCCACACTGTTTTCCAGAGTGGCTGTACAAACTTGCATTCCCACCAACAATGTAAGCGGGATCCCCTTTCTCCACATCCTGTCCAACAATTGTTGTTTCCTGCCTTGTCAATATTTGCCACTCTAACTGGCATAAGGTGGTATCTCAAGGTGGTTTTGATTTGAATTTCCCTTATGGCTAATGATTTTGAAAATTTTTTTTCATGTGTCTGTTAGCCATTTGTACGTCTTCATTGGAAAAGTGTCTGTTCATATATTCTGCCCATTTTTTTATTTGTTTATTTGTTTCTCATGTATTGAGTTTGAGAAGTTCTTTGTAGATCTTGGATACCAGTCTTTTATCTGTAGTGTCATTTACAAATATCTTCTCCCATTCCATGGGCTTCCTCTTAGGTAAGAACTACTGAATAAATACTCTTCTAGCCTACTGCCTCTAGGGAAACGTGCATGCATGCAAGTTTCTCACATTGTATATGCCTGAACCTCAATCTATTAAGTTTGTGGTCCTTGATAAGCCTTTTCAATTCCAAGGCATATATGCATGGGGAATACTATTAGTTAGGTCAATTTTATGATTTCATATTACTTTGAGAAGACATAGTAGGCTAAAAACCATGTTTATTAAAAGCCATGGACCATGATAGATAGCAATCTTTTTTGCTAAGATTATGCTTTCTTTAGGTTTTCTGAGAGAATTTTATTTTAGGCTTGAGATTGTCAAATATTGTGAGAAGTTTATTTTGGTAATCTATATCTATTCTCATCTAAGGGAAAATCACTTTTAGAATAGTTGATCTGATTTTAGTGTTCTATAAATCTAAATTTTCCTGTTACTTAGAGGCTGAAACTTTAGTTATTATTCTTCAAGTTGCATTTTGTAATGCCCAGTATCATGAGATGCACCACCCCATGATATAGATGTGGTGATGGGTATTAAGAAGGGCATGTATTGCATGATGCACTGGGTGTTATAACCACATAATGAATCATGGAACATTACATCAAAAACTAGGGATGTACTGTATGGTGACTAACATAATATACTAAAAAAATTTTTAAAAAGATGTGAGTATCTGCTTTTGGTGACTGAGAAATTCCAGTATGCCAAGTATCTGACCAGTGAACTTGGCCTTTAAGATAACTGGTTTTGGGGAAAAAATGAAAAAAAAAGAGGAAAAAAGATAGGGGCACCTGGGTGGCTCAGTTCGTTGAACATTTGACTCTTGACTTCAGCTCACGTCATGATCTCAGAGTTTTGAGATTGAGCACTGCGTCAGACTCCAGGCTAAACAGGGAGTCTGCTTGGGATTCTCTCCCTCTCCCTTTTCCCTTCCCCCATTCCTGCTTACTCATTCTATCTCTCAAATAAATAAATAATTTAAAAAAATTATTGCTTGGGGTGCCTGGGTGGCGCAGTCGTTAAGCATCTGCCTTCGGCTCAGGGTGTGATCCTGGCGTTATGGGATCGAGCCCCACATCAGGCTCCTCCGCTATGAGACTGCTTCTTCTTCTTCTCCCACTCCTGCTGCTTGTGTTCCCTCTCTCACTGGCTATCTCCATCTCTGTCAAATAAATAAATAAAATCTTAAAATAATTGCTTTCATTCATTCTGGCACATAAATATCATTAGTGTTCTCCTCAATTAGTGATTAACCTACCTAATGGGATCCTCATAGTAATATCTTCACTCTACCAGAACTTTCTTTGATTTGATATTATGTTTTATGATTCATTGGTATCACCCTGATGGTAAGATATTTATTAATGTCTAAATGCAGTAGTGAAAAAATTCATGATTATTATTTTATTTCAAAATTATGGTATTTTGTATTACTGAAGACCTACTCATAACCAAATGAAAGAAAAAAATTGTGGCCGAGGGTTTGAGATTCATGTATATGTTTTACCCACGATACAAGAAGTTTAAATAAGTGAATGTGCAGTCTTATATCTGATTCCCAGTTCAAGAGTTTATGTATTTAGATTATACTCATTCCAAAATAATGGGTATGCTCTGGAAGAAGCCAGTGCTTTCTGATATTGCTTGCTGAATATATAACCAAGGGATTATCAATGAGGTTTTCATTTCTGTATAAAAAACTGAAACGTGTATATTTTACCATTATTGTGTTTGTTGAGTAAGTTATCAACACCCTAATTAATGGTGCTTCTTGTATTAACTATATCTCTCTTGTAGAAAGAAAAGAATGTCATGCATACACTATATACATGTGAGAGGTATTTTTCTAATATTTAAGTACTGTACTACTCCTATCTCCTTAGGTAAAGAGTACTGAAGAAGAGGACATTTTGGCCTGTTGCCTTTGACTCACTGTTTCAACCCAGGCATCCTGAACTCAACACGCCTGACTACAGTCCACTTCTGCACTAGTATTGAAGATTTCCATTCCTGGTAAGAGTTTTCAGGAACAAGGAGATGTGTATTTGTGGGAAGCCATATCTTAGGTAATGATAAAACCTAATCTTGTCTTCAGTAGATTCTTAACATCTGACCTTAAGTGGCAGACCTTTTCTAAATATTTAGGCCTCATTTCTGAATTCTCTGCCATTATTGAAGCTAACGTTTTGGTGGTTTTATTTTATTTTTTCATTACACATTTCTGGGTGCCTGGTTTATAGGAGATATACTAGTCTATGATTTTATGTGGGTGACTGCTTATAAATTTCTAAATAGACCACTAGATTAATGAAAACACGGCTTGGAGATAATTTTATTCCATCAAGAAACATGAATATCAGGGGGGGCCTGGGTGGCACAGTCGATAATTGTCTGCCTTTGGCTCAGGGCGTGATCCCAGCGTTCTGGGTTCGAGCCCCACATCAGGCTACTCTGCTATGAGTCTGCTTCTTCCTCTCCCACTCCCCTGCTTGTGTTCCCTCTCTTGCTGGCTGTCTCTCTCTCTCTGTCAAATAAATAAATAAATAAAATCTTTAAAAAAATAAAAAAAGAAACTTAATATCATAATAGGTTTTCTTCTCTTTAATGTGGCCTACATCACAAAATCCTTATGAGAAAATTTTCACTTTTTTCCTGAATTTGCTTAAAATTGAAACTTGAGAAGTTTTGTGATTGTCTTGTGACATATTTATTATAGCTTAAGATCATGTGTAGACAAAATCATTCCTGCTATATTTCAGGGTGGTTATAGTGTTGTGATATGTTTTGATCATTAATAAAACTACTTATAAATAAAAGACCCAGGCATTTGTGGCCATCAAGTTTGATATATGCTTTGCCTATGATATGTGATCTTGTATTCATCACATGCAGTCTGATGATATCTGTTTCAATTTAAATCTGATATTTATATTAGTTCACTTCTTTCTTTTTAAAAGATAGTACACACTTTGATTAATCATTATTGTTCTTGATATTTCATCCTTGAAGATATATCCAAAGAATTGTCAAATACCTGTTTGATTTGTCATATCCATGTTTGATGTTTGGCTAATCTACAGTCTAAGTATGGTGGTGTTTTAGAGTAAGAATAGGATTCCTTGTGTAGAAATTATGGGATAGTTCAAATATATATATATATATATGAAAAATGTAGTCCTCATCCTTGACAACTAATATGGTCAAAATGAGCACTAGGTGTTATACAAAACTAATGAATCATTGAACACTACATCAAAAACTAATGATGTACTATATGTTGTCTAATTGAACTTAATAAAAAAATAAAATGAAAAAAATGAATAATTTTAAAAAGTGAACTTTCAAGATCCTTGTGCACACTGTAACTACCCAGTAATAAATGCCCAAGTCTCTAGTTAACTTTGACACCAGGGTTTAAAGTCACCATATCTGGTAAAAGTTTTATGGCTGTATGTGTGCTAGTTTGATTATCTTGAATAAGTGAGAGCTTATATTTTCTTTTTTTCCAACTTTGTTAAGGAATAATTGACAACTATAATTATATATAACTAATGTGTACAACATGATGATTTCATCTATTACACATTGTGAAATGACTATGAAGATCCAGATAATTAACACACACATCACCTCACATAGTAAACTCATGTGGGGATGTGGGTGTGTGTGTGTGTGTGTGGGTGGTGATAATGCCTAAAATCTCTCAGCAAATTTTAAGTATACAATACTATATTATTAAATATAGTCCTTATTCTGTATATTAGAACCTTAGAAATTATTCATCTTAAAACTCAAAACTCATACCCTTTTACCTGTATGTCCTTGAACTCCCCCCACGAGCTCCTGGCAACCACCATTCTATTCTATTTCTATAAAATTGTTTTTTTTTTTTTTAGATTACATATGTAAGTGATACCATAAAGTATTTATCTGGCGGACTGGCTAATTTCATTTACCCATACATTCCACCACATTTATCCATGCTGCCACAAATGGCAGGATTTCCTTCTATTTTATGGCTGAATAATATTCCATTGAATATATATATTTTTAAATCAATGTATCCATCACTGGACAATGGGCACTTCAGGTTGTTTCCATATCTTATCTGTTGTAAATAATGCTGCAAAGAATATGAGAGTCCTGACATGTTTTTGAGATACTGACTTTATGTTATTGGATATAGTGAGATTGCTGGATCATATAGCAGTCTATTTTTATTTTTTTGAGGAACTGCCATACTATTTTTCATGGTGGTGACATCCCCTTGTTTTTATTTATTTGTAATTTAAAGTATAATTAACACACACTGTTATCTTAGTTTCAATTGTACACATATCAAATAATTACATATATTGTGATTTTGATTTGCATTTCCTTGATAATTAGTGATATGGGAACCTTCTCATGTACTCATTGGCTATTCTATGTCTTCTTTGGAAAAGGTAGGTCCTTTTCCCATTTTTAATTGGATGATGATGATAATGATAATTGCTACTGAGTTGTATGAGTTCCTTACATATTTTGGATATTAATCAATTTTCAGACATATGGCTGGCAACTATTTTCTCTCATTCTGTAGGTTATCTTTTCTGGAGAGAAAGAGTGAGTGGGGAGGGGTGGGAAGGGAGGGACACAGGAAAAGGGTGAGAGAGAATCTTAAGCACATTCCACACCCAGTGCAGAGCCCAACGCAGGGCTCAATCTCATGATCCTGAGATCGTGACCTCAGCCAAAATTAAGAGTTGGACACTTAACCTACTGAGCAACCCAGTTGCCCCTGTAGGTGGCCTTTTCAATTTACTCTCTCCTTTTCTCTGCAGAAACATTTTATTTTTAAATTTTTTTCTCATTTTTAAAATTTATTATGTTATTTTAGTCACCATACAGTACTTCATTGGTTTTTGATGTAGTGTACCATGATTCATTGTTTGCTTATAACATCCAGTGCTCCATGAAATACATGCCGTCCTTAATTCCAATCATTGGGCTGACCCATACCCCCACTGCCTCCCCTTTGAAACCCTAAGTTTGTTTCCCAGAGTCCATAGTCTCTCATGGTTTGTCTCCACCCCTGATTCCCCCCCCTTCATTTTTCCCTTCCTTCTCCTGATATCCTCCGTGCTATTCCTTATGTTCCACAAATAAGTGAAACCATATGATAATTGTCTTTCTCTGATTGACTTATTTCACTTAGCATAATCCCCTCCACTTCCATCCATGTCAGTGCAAATAGTGGGTATTCATCCTTTCTGATGGCTGAGTAATATTCCATTGTATATATGGGCCAGATCTTCTTTATCCATTCATTTGTTGAAGGGCATCTCAGTTCCTTCCACAGTTTGGCTACTGTGGACATTGCTGCTATGAACATTGGGGTGCATGTATGCTTTCTTTTCACTTCATCTGTATCTTTGGGATAAATACCTAGTAGTACAATTACTGGGTTGTAGGGTAGCTCTATTCTTAACATCTTGAGGAATGTCCATACTGTATTCCAGAGTGGTTGTACCGGCTTACGTTCCCACCAAAAACATAAGAGGGTTCCCCTTTCTCCATATCCTTGCCAACATTTGTTGTTTTCTGTTTTGTTAATTTTTGCCATTCTAACTGGTATGAGGTGGTATCTCATTTTGATTTGTATTTCCCTGATGGCTAGTGATGTTGAGCATTTTTTCATGTGTCTGTTAGCCATTTGCATGTCTTTTTTGGAGAAGTATCTGTTCATGTCTCCTGCCCATTTTTGACTGGGTTATTAGTTTTTTGAGTGTTGAGTTTCAAAAGTTCTTTATAGACCTTGGATTCCATCCCTTTATCTGTAGTGTCATTTGCAAATATCTTCTCCCATTCCATGGGCTGCCTCTTAGTTTTTTTGGCTGTTTCCTTGTCTGCATAGAAGCTTTTTTATCTTTATGAAGTCCCAAAAGTTCATTTTTGCCTTGTTTCCCTTGCCTTTGGAGATGTGTCTTGGAAGAAGGTGCTGTGGCTGATGTCGAAAAGGTTACTGCTGGGGGCGCCTGTGTGGCTCAGTTGTTAAGCATCTGCCTTCGGTTCAGGGTGTCATCCTGGCATTCTGGGATCGAGCCCCACATCAGGCTTCTCTGCTAGGAGCCTGCTTCTTCCTCTCCCACTCCCCCTGCTTGTGTTCCCTCTCTCTCTCTGGCTGTCTCTTTCTGTCAAATAAATAAATAAAATCTTAAAAAATAAAAAGGTTACTGCCTATGCTCTCCTCTATGAGTCTGATGGATTCCTATTTCACATTGAGGTCTTTCATCCATTTTGAGTTTACCTTTGTGTATGGTGTAAGGGAATGGTCCAGTTTCATTCCAATGTAGCTGTCCAATTTTCTCAGTACCACTTATTGAAGAGATTGTCTTTTTCCAATTGGATATTTTTTCTTACTTTGTAAGATTAGTTGATCATAGAGTTGAAGGTCTGTCTCTGGAGTCTGTATTCTGTTCCATTGATCTATGTGTCTGTTTTTATGCCAGTACCATGCTGTCTTGGGGATCACAGCTTCGTAATATAGTTTGAAGTCAGGTAATGTGATGCCCCCAGCTTTGTTTTTCTTTTTCATCATTTCCTTGGAGATTCAGGGTCTTTTCTGGTTCCACATGAATTTTAGGATTGTTTGTTTCAGCTCTTTGAAAAATGCCAATGGTATTTGAATAAGGATGGCATTGAAAGTGTAAATTGCTCTGAGGAGGATAGACATTTTAACAGTGTTTATTCTTCCAATCCATGAGCATGGAATATTTTTCCATCTTTTTGTGTCTTTCTCAATTTCTTTCATAAGTGTTCTGTAGTTTCTAGAGTATAGACCTTTTACCTCTTTAGGTAGGTTTATCCCTAGGTATCTTATGGTTTTTGTTGCTATTGTGAATGGAATTGTAAGTGGGATCGATTCCTTAATTTCTTTCTCTACAGTTACATTGTTAGTGTATAGAAAAGCAACTGATTTCTGTGCATTGATTTTGTATCCTGCCATTTTACTGAATTGCTATATGAGTTCTAGTAATTTTGGGGCAGAGTCTATGTTGAACAGCAGTGGCGAAAGTGGGCATCCCTGTCGTGTTCCTGGTCTTAAGGGAAAAGTTTCATGTGTTCCCCATTAATAATGATATTTGGTGTGGGCTTTTCATAGATGTTTTTATGATATTGAGGAATGGTCCCTCTATCCCTACACTCTGAAGAGTTTTAATCAGGAATGGATGTTGTATTTTGTAAAATGCTTTTTCTGCATCAATTGAGAGGATCATATGGTTCTTGTCTTTTCTTTTATTGATCTACTGTACCATGTTGGTTGATTGAGAATGTTGAACCACTCTTGCATCCCAGGCATAAAACCCACTTGGTCGTGGTGATTAATCCTTTTAATGTACTTTTGGAGCCTATTGGCTAGGATCTTGTTGAGAATTTTGGCATCTATGTTCACCAAGGATTTTGGCCTGAAATTCTCCTTTTTGATGGGTTTTTCTCTGGTTTGGGGATCAGGGTAATGCTGGCCTCATAGAAGGAGTTTGGAAGTTTTCCTTCTGTTTCTATTTTTTTGAAACAGCTTCAGTAGAATAAGTATTATTTCTTCTTTAAATGTTTGGTAGAATTTCCCTGGGAAGCCATCTGGCCCTGGACTTTCTTTTTTGAGAGGTTTTGATTATTGCTTCAATTTCATTACTGGTTATTGGTCTATTCAGACTGTCTATTTCCTCCTGTTTCAGTGTTGGTAGTTTGTAAGTTTCCAGGAAAGCATCCATTACTTACAGGTTGCTTAATTTGTTGGCATATAGTTGCTGGTAATAATTTCTAATCATTGTTTCTATTTCCTTAATATTAGTTGTGATCTCCCCCTTTTTATTAATTTCAGTCCTTTCTCTTTTCTTTTGGATAAGTTTGTCCAGTGGTTTATCGATCTTATTAATTCTTTCAAAGAACCAGCTTCTAGTTTCATTGATCTGTTCTACTGTTTTTTGGTTTCTATTTCATTGATCTCTGCACTAATCTTTATTATTTATCTTCTTCTGCTAGGTTTAGGTTTTATTTGCTGTTTTCTCCAGCTCCTTTAGGTGAAGGATTAGCTCGTGCATTTGGGATTTTTCTAATTTTTTGAGAGAAGCTTGGATGGCAAAGTATTTCCCCCATAGCACCGCCTTTGCAGTATCCCTTAGGTTTTGGACCGATGTGTTTTTTTCTCATTAGTCTCCATGAATTGTTTAAGTTCTTTAATTTCCTGGTTGACCTATTAATTCTTTAGCAGGATGCTCTTTAACTTCCAAGTGTTTGAATTCCTTCCAAATTTTTTCTTGTGATTGCATTCCAGTTTCAAGGCATTGTGGTCTGATATCATGCAGGGAATAATCTCAGTCTTTTGGTATTGGCTGAGACTTGATTTGTGACCCAATATGTGGTCTATTTTGGAGAAAGTTCCATATGCACTTGAGAAGAATGACTATTCTGTTGTTTTAGGGTGGAATGTCTGATATATCTAAGAAGTCCATCTGGTCCAGTATGTCATTCAAAGCTCTTGCTTCTTTGTTAACCTTCTGTTTAGATGACTTGTCCAGTGCTGAGAGTGGAGTGGTAAAATCTCCTGCTATTAATGCATTATTGTTTATGTGATTCTTTATTTTGGTTAGCAGCTGGCTTATGTAGTTGGTTACTCCCATGTTGGGGGCATAGATAGTTATAATTGTTAGATTTTCTTGTTGGATAGACCCTTTAAGAATGATATAGTGTCCCTCTGGATCTGTTATTACAGTCTTTGGTTTAAATTCTAAGTTGTCTGATATAAGAATTGCTACCCCAGCTTATTTGAGATCCATTGGAATAAAAAATCGTTCTCCATCCCCTCACTTTCAATCTGGAGGTGTCTTTAGGTTCAAAATGAGTCTCTTGTAGACAGCATATGGATGGGTCATCTCTTTGTATCCAATGTGCAACCCTGTGATGCTCCATGGGAGAATTTAAGCTGTTCACATTGAGAGTTATTACTGAAAGATATGTATTTATTGCCATCTTATTGTCTACACAGCCCCTATTTCTATGGATTCTCTGTAAATTTCTGCTCCATATTACTCTTGGGGTCTTTCTTCTTTTATAGAATCCCCCTTAGTATTTCTTGCAGGGCTGACTTGGTGGCCACATAATCTTTCAGGTTCTACCAGTCTTGGAAGCTCCTTGTCTCTCCATCCATTCTGAATGACAGCCTTGCCAGAGAAAGTATTCTTGGTTGCATGTTCTTCTCATTTAGTACACTGAATTATGTATTGCTAGCCCTTTCTGACTTTCCAGGTCTCTGTGGATAGGTCTGATGTTATTCTGATGTTCCTCCCCCTGTACATATGAAATCTCTTTCCCTAACTGCCCTTAGAATGGCTTCCTTGGTTCTAAGATTTACAAGTTTTACTATTACTTGCTGAAGCTTTGGTCTGTTCTCCTTGATCTTAGGAGGGGTCTTCTCTGCCTCTATCACACAAATGCTTGTTTCATTCACCAGATTAAGGAAGTTTTCAGCTACGATTTCCTCAAATATATCTTCTAGTCCTCTCTCTCTCTCTACACCCCCTCAGGGATCCCAATAATTCTGACATTGGAAAGTTTCATGGTGTCGTTGATTTCTCTACGTCTGTTCTCATGGATTTTAAGCTGTTTATTCCAGGCATCCTCCTGTTCCTTCCTTTCTATCAGTTTATCTCCTAGATCAGCAATTCTAATTCTAATTTGTTCTTCTGCCTCATTTACCCTGGCTGTTAGAGTATCTAGTTTAGACTCCATCTCATTCATAGCATTTTTAATTTCAGCCTGATTAGCTCTCATTTCTGCCTTTAGAGATTCTATGTTGCCATTAATGGTTTTCTCACACCCAGCTACTGTCTTCAAATTGCTATCCTGAAGTCTATTTCTGATATCTTGCTTATATCCATATCCATTAGGTCTGTGAGAGAGGCCATTTTCTCTGGTCTGTTCTTTGTTGGGAGTTCCTCCTCCTAGTCATTCTACTGAGGGGTGTTTGAGGGAAAGTACAGAGTCAAAAATATCAACCACAGTCCAGGCAAGGTGCACCTTGGGAAAGTTCAGTGCAATCGGAAGCTACCACCAAAAAACCCTAGCCAAAATGAGACCCAATGATAAAATTTACAAAGTTAAAAAAAAAAAAAAGAAAGTGGGTGAGGGGAGGAGGTGCTATAATTTCTCCGTGTGGGTGAGGTAGGGTGTTTCAGTTCTTCTTGGGTGTATTTTGTTCTTTTTGTTAGAGAACACTACTTCCCAGAGTTACAGGGAAATTAAAGCTGATATATATATATATACATATATATATATAAAATATTGAATAGGGGAAAAAGGACTACATTGAAGCTTATATCTATATACATATAAAAGAAAAAGAAAACAGTATAGGTGTGAAAAAGTACAAGTTAAAAATTTACTATGGAATATGTTGTATTAAACATCTAGTTGGAATGATAAGTATGTAAAAAGAAAAAAGAGAAGAAACATGAGAAATAAAAAAAAATTTTAAAAGAGGGGGTGAGGGGAGGGGGGCTGCAATCTCTTAATATGGGGTGAGGTAGGGTGTTTCAGTTCTTCCTGGGCATATCTTGTTCTCTTTGTTAGAGAACACTACTTCCCAGAGTTACAGGGAAATTAAAATCTGTATATACATAAAGGTAGTATTGAATAGGGAACAAAGGACTACACTGAAGCTTATATTTATCATCTATCTATCTATCTATCTATCATCTATCATCTATCTATCTATCCATCATCTATCTACCATCTATTATCTATCTATCTATCTATCTATCTATCTATCTATCTATCATCTATCTATCATCTATCTATCTATCTATCATCATCTATCATCTATCTATATAAAAGAATAAAAAATTACTATGGAATATGTTGTATTAAACATCCAGTTGAAATGATAAGTAGGTAAAAAGAAAAAACAGAGAAGAAACATGAGAAAGAATTTTTAAAAAATTTCTGTCTAAGAAATACACAGGCCATGAAGCAATATCAGGAGCTCAATATACTATTTTCCCCTGGTGCTGGGGTTTTACAGTTTTATTGGAACCCTCAGGTTGTCATCCTCTTGTTCTTCCAGCTTGTCTTCTGGGGAAGGGGCCTGCATCATTGTTTTTCAGGCAACCCTACTTGGGCAGAGTTGCCCTGCCCCCTATTAAGGGGCTGGGCTCCATGGAAAGTGGTTTTTTGGGCTTTTGTTCTCTGGTGGTTTTTCCACCTTTCCTGAAGGTCAGAACAAGGGAAAATGTCCACTCCCAGACGTCTGCCCCAGAGGAGAGAAGCCACAGTCTGCTCCTCTCTGAACCCTCAAGAACACAATCTCTCCCCCTGTAAGTGCTGCTGAAAACCACAGCCTCCCACAGGTGGTGCATGCCCCCAGTGATCCTCTCACTGGGTGACCCAGGCCCCCGCTTGTCTCTGCCCATTGCACCTCTAAAACTGCCTGTGATCCTGGCCAGGGTCGGTGTGGGCAGGTGGCAATGGCAGCGGTGGCTTCAGATGGCCCCCCAGGTCCCCAGGCATAGGTCCACATAAGTAGCCACCTTGATCCCCTGTGTTTTCCCCTTAAGCTCCTGGATTTTTTCTGAGCACTGTTATTAGGCCCTTCCCACCCCGCCGCCACTGCTCTGCAAACTATCATTGGTCCCCAGGAGCAGGATGTTTTTTCACTGGGGTATTACATTACTTTCCAGTGGCTAGCTTCTGGTAGTTCCCTCCCCCTTCTGTTTGTCCCCCCCATATCTGTCCACACAATCACAACTCTGGCCTTCATACCTATCAACTGATGACCCTCTGCCCCCATAGAGATCTGGACGTATAATCTTATATCTCAGGCTGATTTCATGGGTGTTCAGACTGGCTTGGTAGATATCCAGCTAAATTCTGGGGACTGGTTGAAATGGTGTCCCCCATGCCTCCTCCATCTTTCCCCTCCCCCTAGTTTTAAAATTTTTATTTAAATTTTAGTTAGTTAACACAGAATGCAACATTGGTTTCAGGAGTAGAATTCAGTGATTCATCACTTACATACAACACCCAGGGCTCATTGTAAGTGCTCTCCTAAATACCCAGCAGCCATCTAGTCCATCCCCCACCCACTTCCCTCCATCAATCCTCAGTTTGTCCTCTTTCAGTAAAAGTCTCTTATGGTTTGTTTCCCCCTCTCCTTCCCCTCACCTTCCCATATGTTCATCTGTTTTGTTTCTTAAGTTCCACATTTGGGAGAAATCATACAGTATTTATATTTCTTTGATGGACTTATTTCGCTTAGCATAACACATTCTAGATCTGTCCATGTCATTACAAAAGTCAAGATTTAATTCTTTGTGATAGCTAAGAAAAATCCCATTATATATATATATATATATATATATATATATA
>NC_048226.1:23392104-23392404 GCF_002007445.2 Ailuropoda melanoleuca
ATATATATGCCACATATTCTTTATCCATTCATCAGTCAGTGAACATTTTGGTTCTTTCCATAATGTGGCTATTGTTGATAATGCTGCTATAAACAGTGGTGTGTGTGTACATCTTCAAATCTGTATTTTTTACCCTTTGGATAAATACCTACTAGTGAAATTGCTGTATCATAGAGTAGTTCTTTTTTTTTATAATAATTTTTTTATTATATTATGTTAGTCACCATACAGTACATCCCTGGTTTTGATGTAAAGTTCCATGATTGATTAGTTGCGTATAACACCCAGTGCACCATGCAA
>NC_048226.1:23392468-23574538 GCF_002007445.2 Ailuropoda melanoleuca
CCTCAATTTTTTTCTCAGAGTCCATAGTCTCTCATGCTTCATTCCCCCTTCTGATTACCCCCCCGTTCATTATCCCTTTCTTCTTCTACCTATCTTCCTAGTTCCTATGTTCCATAGATGACAGAAACCATATGATAATTGTCTTTCTCTGCATGACTTATTCCACTTAGCATTATCTCCTCCAATGCCGTCCATGTTGCAGCAAATGTTGAGAACTCATTCTTTTTGATAGCTGAGTAATATTTCATTGTATAAATGGACCACAACATCTTAATCCAGGCATCTGTTGAAGAGAATCTCGGTTCCTTCCATGCTTTGGCTATGTGGACAATACTGCTATGAACATTGGGGTGCATATGGCCCTTCTCTTCACTATGTTTGTATCTTTGGGGTAAATACCCAGTAGTGCAATGGCTGGATCAAGGGTAGCTCAATTTTTAACTTTTTAAGGGACCTCCACACTGTTTTCCAGAGTGGCTGTACCAACTTGCATTCCCACCAACAATGTAGGAGGGATCCCCTTTCTCCACATCCTCTCCAACAATTGTTGTTTCTTGCCTTGTCTATTTTTGCCATTGCAACTGGTGTAAGGTGGTATCTCAATGTGTTTTGATTTGAATTTCCTTGATTGCTAATGATTTTGAACATTTTTTCATGTGTCTTTTAGCCATTTGTATGTCTTAATCGGAGAAGGGTCTGTTCATATCTTCTGACCATTTTAAGATTTGTTTATTTGTTTCTTGTGTATTTAGTTTGAGAAGTTCTTTGCAGAATTTGGATACCAGTCTTTTATCTGTAGTGTCATTTGCAAACACATTCTCCCATTCTGTGGACTGCCTCTTAGGTTTTTTGACTGTTTCCTTGGCTGGGGCAGAAGCTTTATATTTTGATGAAGTCCCACAAGCTCATTTTATCTTTTGTTTCTCTTGCCTTTGGAGATGTGTCATGAAAAGAGTTGCCGTGGCCAATGTCAAAGAGGTTGCTGGCTATGTTCTCCTCTAGGATTTTGATGGATTCCTGTCTCACATCAAGGTCTTTCATCCGTTTGGAGTTTATTTTGCGTATGGTGTGAGAGAGTGGTCAAGTTTCATTCTTTTGCATGTAGCTGTCCAATTTTCCCAGCACCATTTCTTGAAGAGACTGTCTATTTTCCACTGGATGTTTTTTCCTGCTTTCTCACAGATTAGTTGCACATAGAGCCTAGGGTCCATTTCTGTGTTCTCTATTCTATTCCATTGGTCTATATGTCTGTTTCTGTGCCACTACCATGCTGGCTTTGTGATCACAGCTTTGTACTATAGCTTGAAATCTGGCAACGTAATTGCCCCCAACAATGTTTTTCCTTTTAACAATTCCTTGGCAATTCGTGACCTTTTCTGGTTCCACACAATCTTAAGGACTGTTTGTTCCAGTTCTTTGAAAAATGTCATTGGTATTTTGATCGGGATAGCATTGAAAGTGTAGATTGTTCTGTGTAGCATGGGCATTTTAACTATGTTAATTCTTCCAATTTATGAGCATGGAATATGTTTCCATCATTTTTTGTCTTCTTCAATGTCTTTCAAGAGTGATTTGTAGTTTCTAGAATATAGATCCTTTATGTCTCTCATTAATTCCAAGATAACATATGATTTTTGGTGCTATTGTAAATGGGATGGATTCCCTAATTTCTCTCTTCAGTCTCATTGTTTGTGTATAGAAATGCAACTGATTTCTGAGCATTGATTTTGTATCCTGCCACATTACTGAATTGCTCTATAACTTCTAGTAATTTGGGGGTGAAGTCTTTTGGGTTTTCTATATAGAGTATTATGTCATCTGCAAAGAGAGACAGTTTGACTTCTTCTTTGCAGATTTGGATACCTTTTATCCCTTTTTGTTGTCTGATTGCTGTTGCAAGGACTTCTAGTACTATGTTGAATAATAGTGGCGAGAGTGGGCATCCTTGTCGTGCTCCTGATCTTAAGGGAAAGGCTTTCAGCTTTTCCCCATTGAGAATGATATTTGCTGTAGGCTTTTCATAGATGGTTTTTATGAGGTTGAGTAATGTACCCTCTATCCCAAAACTCTGAAGGGTTTTAATCAGGAATGGGTGCGGTATTTTGTCAAATGCTTTTTTGGCATCGATTGAGAGGATCATCTGATTTTTGCTTTTTTCTTGTTGATATAATCTATCACACTGATAGATTTGCGAATGTTGATCCACACTTGCATCCCACTTGGTCAGGATGGATAATCCTTTTAATGTGCTGTTGGATCCCATTAACTAGGATCTTGTTGAGAATTTTGGCATCCATATCATCAGGGAAATTGGTCTGTAATTCTCCTTTTTGCTGGGATCTTTGCCTGGTTTGGGGATCAAGGTAATATTGGCCTCATAGAATGAGTTTGGTAGTCTTCCTTCTGTTTCTATTTTTTTGAAATATCTTTAGGATAATAAGTATTATTTCTTCCTTGAATGTTTGGTAGAATTCCCCAGGGAATCTATCAGGACCTGGCATTTTGTTTTTTGAAAGGTTTTTAATCACTGTTTCAATCTCTTCTTAATTAATTGGTCTGTTTAAAAAATCAATTTCTTCCTGGTTCAGCCTTGGTAGTTCATAGGTTTCCAGGAACCCCTCCAACTCTTCCAGATTGCTTAATTTATTGGCATAAAGGTGTTGATAAAAGTTTCTAATAATCCTTCCAGTTTCATTGGTGTTGGTTGTGACCTCTCCCTTTTCACTCAAAATTTTATTAATTTGGGACCTTACTCTATTCTTTTGGATAAGTCTTTGCCAGTTGTTTGTCTGTTTTATTAATTCTTTCAAAGAACAAGCTACTAACTCTGTTGATCTGCTCTACTGTGCTCCTGGTTTCTAATTCATTGATCTCTGCTCTAATCTTGATCAACTTCTTTCTTGTGGGTGGATTAGGCCTGTTCTTCTGTTGCTGTTCCAGCTTCTTGAGGTGAGAATATAAAAACTGCATTTTAGATTTTTCTATTCTTTTGAGTGAGGCTTGGATGGCTATGTATTTTCCCCTTAGGACTGCCTTTGCAATGTCCCATAGGTTTTGGGCCATTTTGTTTTCATTTTCATTGGTCTCCATAAATTGTTTAAATTGATTTTTGATTTCCTGGTTTATCGAATCATTCTTGAGCATGATGGTTCTTAGTTTCCAAGTGTTTGAGTTTCTTCCAAATTTTTTCCTTGTGGTTGAGTTCCAATTTCAGAGCTTTGTGTTCTGAGAATATGCAGGAATAATTTCAGCCTTTTGGTATTGGTTGAGACCTGTTTTGTGACCCAGTATATGGTCTATTCTGGAGAAATTCCATGTGCATTCAAAAAGAATGAGTACTCTCTTGTTCTGGGGTGTAGTGTTCTATGTATATCTATGATGTCCATCTGTCCCAGTATGTCATTAAAGCTCTTGTTTCTTTGGTGATTTTCTGCTTAGGTGATCTGTCTGTTGCTGAGAGTGGAGTGTTGAGGTCCCCTACTATTAACGTATTATTATCTATATGTCTCTTTATTCTGCTTAAGAGCTGGCTTGTGGAGGTGCCTGGGTGGCACAGCGATTAAACATCTGCCTTCGGCTCAGGGCGTGATCCCGGCATTATGGGATCGAGACCCACATCAGGCTCCTCCGCTATGAGCCTGCTTCTTCCTCTCCCACTCCCCCTGCTTGTGTTCACTCTCTCGCTGGCTGTCTCTATCTCTGTCAAATAAATAAATAAAATCTTAAAAAAAAAAAAGAGCTGGCTTGTGTATTTTGCTGCTCCACTGATGGGGGCATACATATTTATAATTGAAATATCCACTTGTTGGATACATCCTTTAAGAATAATATAGTGCCCTTCTGTATCTCTAACTATAGTCTTTAGTTTAAAATACAATTGTCTGACTTGAGAATTGCTACCCCAGCTTTCTTTTGAGGTCCATTGGCATGAAAGATGGTATTCCATCCCTTTACTTTCAGTCTGGATGTATCTTTAGGTTCAAAATAAGTCTCTTGTAGACAGCAAATGGATGGGTCATGTCTTTTTATCCAATCTGCAACCCTGTGACGTTTTATGGGAGCATTTAGGCCATTTACATTGAGAGTGAATTGAGAGATATGATTTTAATGATGCCATGTTGCCTGTAATGTCTTTGTTTCTATAGATTGTGACTTTCTGTTCTTTATCACTCTAGGGGCCTTTTTACTTTTATAGAACCCCCCTTAATATCTCCTGTAGACCTGGTTTTGTGGTTATGAAATTGGTCAGTGACTGGAGATTTTGGAAGGTCTTTATCTCTTCATCAATTCTGAATGACAGCATTGCTAGATAAAGGATCCTTGGCTGCATTTTTTTTCTCTGAAAGAGCTTTAGAATGCCCCCCCAACCCTTTCTCCATTCCAGGTCTGTGTATACAGGTCTGACATAATCCTAATATTTTTGCCTTGGTACATGAGAAATTTCCTTGTCTTGGCCGCTTTCAATACTGTATTCTTGGGTCTAATTTTTGCGAATTGCTCTATGACGTGACGTGATGTAGGTTTTTGGTGTTTTTGGGAGGGGTCCTCTCTGCCTCTTGGACACGAATGCTTGTTTTCTTTGCCAGATTAGGGAAGTTTTCAGCTACAATTTGTTCAAATATCCCTTCTGAACCTCTGTTTTTCTCCACCCCCTTACAGATGCCAATGATTCTGACATTGGATCATTTCATTGAGTCAGTAATCTCCCATAACCTACATTCTTGAAATTGGATTTTTTTTGAGCCAAGTTTCTGTTTTAGGTTTCTCACCTACTAACCCATTCTCCAATTCGCCAATTAGTTCTTCTGCCTCATTCACCCTGGCTGTCAGAGCATCTAGTTTTGACTTCATTTGATTCATAGCATTTTTAATTTCTACCAGATTTGCTCTCATTTCTGCCCTTAGAGATTCTATATTCTCGTTAATATTTTCGTTAATATTTTTTTAAGTCTACACATCATCTTGACCATTGTTACTCTAAACTCCATTTCTGATAATTTGGTTATCTCCATATCCATTAGTTCTGTGGCAGAGGCCACAGACTCATTGTCTTTTCTTTGCTGTGGGGGATTTCTCCTTCTCATTCTGATGAGGAGATGTTGTGGGGTTGCCCAGAGCCCAAATTATTGACCAGGAACCAGACAGTGTGCACTTGGTTTATAGGGACCTTAGGGATGTGGGCTTCTTGATTTTTCAGCCTGCCTTCTAGGGGAGGGGCCTGCCCCACCAATTCTCAGGCAACCCTGTTTGGGTAGAGTCTCCCTGTCCCCTGAAGGAGGGATGGGGATGGGCATACTGTGAGCTGGTATTTCCAGGCTTATATTCTCTGGCAGCTTTCCCTGGTGGTTTGCTGTGGCTCTTCTGAGAGTCATAGCAGCAGTAGTGAATCCCATCCGCTGTCTCAGAACAGAGGGATTGCAGACCGCTCTCTCCTGGGCTCTTCTGGCCACTTTAACTCTGTTTCTGTTGGTGCTGATAAACCCTTCAGCGTCCTGGAATGTGTGCCCAAAACCTGGAATCCCTACCCTCACTTTCAGGGCTGGCACATTTCTGTTCTTTGTGTTTCTAACACCTCCAGCTGCCAGATGCACCGCGTGCCTCAGAGCTCCATTTCAGTGTGGTTCGCGCGCACTCCGGAGGGCTGGTTTTCAGACTGGTCGCATGCGTTCCCCGCTCATGGTCTCAGTCTGCTCTCTCATACTGTCTTGATGCCTACAACTTTGTAATATAGCTTGGTCCTCGAGTCTGCCCGCTCCCCTGTGCAAGTGGCTACCGCTTCCTGGAGCCCGAACCTCAGCAGCTCCCTCCCCCTTCCATTTATCTTCCGATATCTGTGTGCTGTTTCATGGCTCCCTGCTTCGTACCTCAATACTCAGCGCTGGAGATGTTCATTTGTAGAGATCCAGATGTATCTTCCTGCGTCTCAGGCTGATTGCGTAGGTGTTCAAGATGGTCTGGTGCCTATCCAGCTTGACTCAGGGGACCAGCTATAAAAGGGGACCCCTACACCTCTGCCATCTTAATTCCTCTCCCTCATAGGGTAATTCTATTTTTAGTTTTTTGAGGAACCTCTATATGGTTTTCCAGAGTGGCTGCATCAGTTTGTATCCCTACCAAAAGTGCAAGAGGGTTCCCCTTTTTCCATATCTTCACCAACACCTGTGGTTTGTTGTGTTCTAAATTTTAGCCATTCCAACAGGTGTGAGGGATATCTCATGGTTTTAATTTGTATTTTCCTGATAATGAGTTTTGTTCAGCACTTTTATGTGTCTGTTAGCATCTGCATGTCTTTGGAGAAGTATCTGAGTCGTGTCTTCTACCCATTTCTTAACTGGATTATTTGGGGTTTTTTTGGTGTTGAGTTTGATAAGTTCTTTACAGATTTTGGATACTAACCCTTTATCATATATATCATTTGCAAATATCTTATCCCATTCCATAGGCTGCCTTTTAGTTATGTTGATTGTTTTCTTCATTGTGCAGAAGCTTTTTATCTTGATGAAGTCCCAATAGTTCATTTTCGCTTTTCTTTTCCTTGCCTCAGGAGACATATCTAGTAAGAACTTGCTTCAGCCAAGGTCAAAGAGATTGTTGCCTATGTCCTTCTCTAGGTTTTTAATGGTTTACTGCCTCACATTTAGGTCTTTCATCCATTTTGAATTAAATCTTTGTGTATGGTGTACAAAAATGTTCCATTTTCATTCTTCTACGTTTCTGTCCAGTTTTCCCAACACCATTTGTTGAAGAAACTGTATTTTTTCCTTTGGATATTCTTTCCTGTTTTGTCAAAGATTACTTGACCATATAGTTTTGGGTCCATCTGGGTTTTCTTTTCTGTGCTTTTGATCTATGTGTCTGTTTTTGTGCCAGTACCATACTGTCTTGATGCCTACAACTTTGTAATATAGCTTGAAATCCAAAATCATGATGCCTCCAGTTCTGTTTGTCTTTTTCAGGGTTGCTTTGACTATTTGGGATCATTTTTGGTTCAATACAAATGTTAGGATTGTTTATTCTAGCTCTGTGAAAACTCCATGGGTTATTTTGATAGGGATTGCATTAAATGTTTAGATTGTGGATAGTATAGACATTTTAACAGTGTTTGCTTTTCCAATTTGTGAGCATGCAGTGTTTTTCCATTTCTCTGTGTCATTTTTAATTTCTTTCATATGTGTTCTATAATTTTCGTAGTGCAGGTTTACTTCCTCTTTCTTCTTCTTCTTTTTTTTTTAAGTCTTTTACCTCTTAAGTTTATCCCTAGGTATCTTATGGTTTTGGTGCAATTGTAAATGGGTTTGATTCCTTGATTTCTCTTTCTGCTGCTTCATTACTGGTTTATATATGTATAACATATTTCTGTATATTGATTTTGTATCTAGCAACTTTATTGAATTCTTGTATTAATTCTAGCAATTTTTGGTGGTGTCTTTAGGCTTTCTTTATAGAGTATCATGTCATCTGCAAATAGTGAAAATTTGACTTCTTGTTTACAGATGTTGATATCTTTTATTTCTGTTGTTGTCTGATTACTGAGGCTAAGATTCCAGTACTATGTTAAATAAAAATGGTGAGTGTGTACATCCCTGTCTTGCTCCTGAGAATGGGGGAAAGTGCTCAGTTTTTTTCCCCCATTGAGGATTATATTAGCTCTGGGCTTTCCATATATGGCCTTTATGATATTGAAGTATGTTCTCTGTATTGTTACTTTGTTGTGGGGTTTTATCAAGAAAGGATGCTGAATTTGTCAAATGCTTTTTCTCCATCAATTGAGAGGATCATGCAGTTCTTATTCTTTCTTTTATTAATATGGCTGTCATGTTGATTGATGTGCAAATATTGAACCACTCTTGCTTCCCAGAAATAAATGCTACTTGATCCCAGTGAATAATTATTTTAGTATACTGTTGGATTCGATTTTCTACTATCTTGTTGAGAACCTTTTCATCCATATTCATCAGGGATATTTGTCTGTAATTCCCCCTTTTTAGTGGGGTCTTTGTCTAGTTTTGGAATCACGGTAATGCTGGCTTCATAGGATCAGTTTGGAAGTTTTCCTTCCATTTCTATTTTTTGAAAAAGTTTCAGAAAGATAGGTGTAAACTCTTCTTTAAATGTCTGCTAGAATTCCCCTGGGAAGCTATCTGCCCTGGACTTTCGTTTGTTGGGAGATTTTTGATTACTGATTGAATTTCTTTGCTAGTTATGGGTTTGTTCAAATTTTCTATTTCTTCCTGTTTCAGTTTTGGTAGTTTGTATGTTTCTAGGAATTTATGCATTTCTTCCAGTTTGCCCACTTTGTTGGTACATATTTTTTCTGTAATATTCTCTTATAATTATTTGTATTTCTGTGGTGTTGGCAGTGATCTCCCTCATTCGTGATTTTATTTATTTGGGTCTTTCTCTTTTCTTTTTGATAAGTCTGGCTAGGAGTTTATCAATTTTATTAATCCTTTCAAAGAACCAACACCTGGCTTCATTGATCTGTCTTACTGTTTTTTTTTCTTTCTATATTATTGATTTTGCTTTAATCTTTATTATTTCCATTATTTTTCTGGCTTTATGCTTTGTTTTTCTTTTTCTACCTCCTTTAGTGGGTTAGGTTTTGTACTTGAGATTTTTCGTTCTTCATGACGTAGGCCTGTATTGCTAGATTATTCTTTTATGACCACTTTTGCTGCATCTCAAAGGTTTTGGACTGTCATGTTTTCATTAATTTGCTTCTATGGTTTTTTTAAATTTCATCTCTAATTTTCTAGTTAACCCATTCATCCTTTAGTAGGATATTCTTTGACCCCTATGTATTTGTGGTCCTTCCAAATTTTTCTTGTGTTGACTTCCAGTTTCATAGCATTGTGGTCAGAAAAGATGCATGGTATGATCCCAATTTTTTTGTACTTGTTGTGTCCTGATTTGTCACCCAGTATGTGATCTTTCTGGAAAATATTCCATGGGCACTCAAAAAGATGTGTATTCTGGTGCTTTAGGATAAAATGTTCTGAATACGTCTGTTAAGTCCATCTGGTGCAGTGTGTCATTCAAAGTCTTTGTTTCCTTGTTGATTTTTTGTTTAGATGACCTGTCCCTTGCTGTGAGTGGGATGTTAAAGTGCCTACTATTATTGTATTATTATCATTGAGTTTCTTTATGTTTTTCATTAATTGATTTATATATTTGGGTGCTGCCAAGTTGGGGGCATAAATATTTACAATTATTAGATCTTCTTGTTGAATAGTCCCCTTTATTATGATATAATAACACTTTTCATCTCTCATTACAGCCTAAGTTTAGTTTGTCTGATATAAGTATGGCTACTTCAGCTTTCTTTTGATGTCCATCAGAATGATAGATGGTTCTCCATCTCTTCACTTTCAAACTGTTGGTATCTTCAGGTCTAAAATGACTCTCTTGTAGACAGCATATAGAAGGGTCTTGTTTTGTTTTGTTTTTTAATCCATTCTGGCACCCTATGTCTTTTGATTGGAGCATTTGGTCCATTTGGTCCATTTATATTCAGAGTGTTTATTGAGAGATATAAATTCAGTGCCATTAAATTACCTGTAAAGTCATCATTTCTAGAGATTTTCTCTGTTCCTTTCTAGTTTTTGTTGCTTTTGTTCTTTCTTTCCCTTTCAGAAGGTCCCCTTTAATATTTCTTGTAGGGCTGGTAGTGGTCACGACTTTAGTTTTTGTTTGTTTGGGAAACTCTTTATCTCTCTTCTACTTTGAATGATAGCCTTGCTGGGTAAAATATTCTGGGCTGCATGTTTTTGCCATTCAACATGTTGAATATACCATGTTACTTTCTTCTTGCCTGTTAAGTTTCTGTGGCTAGATTTGCTGCTAACCTTATTTGTCCTCCCTTGTAAGTTTTCTTATTTTTTTCTATTCCTTTTATTATTTTTAAATTTTTATTTTTATATGTACTTTATATGTATTTTATTTTTTCTTTCATTATACTTTATTTGATTCTGTTAAATTTTATTTATTTATTTATTTATTTATTTATTTATTTTAAATTATAGGAAAACTAGATCCCAAATTTCTTTCTTATTTTGGAATCTAGTTTCTATGAACAAGCAGACCAAAAACACACCCACAATCTAGGTTTTTTGTTTGTTTGTGTTTGTTGTTGTTGTTGTTGTGTTTTTCTTTTCCTTTCTTCTTTTCTTTTCTGGACAAAATGACAAGGCAAAGAAAGTCACCCCAAAAGAAAGAACAGGAAGTAGTATTCACAGCCAGGAACTTAATCAATACAGATAGAAGATGTCTGAAATTATAAATTAAAAAAACAATTATAAAGATACTAGCTGGGCTTGAAAAAAGAATAGAAGACACCAGAGAATCCCTTACTGTAGAGATAAAAGAACTAAAATCTACTCAGGTTGAAAAAAATCTATAACTGGCATGCAGTCCCAATTGGAGGCCATGAAAATGAAGATGATCAAAACAGAAGAGAGAATCAGTGATAAAGGAGACAAAATTATGGAAAATAAGGAAGCTGAAAAGAAGACAATGGAAAACTATTAGATCATGAAGGTAAACTTATGGAACTGAGTGATTCCATATAGCAAAATAACATCTGTATTATAGGAATCCCAGAAGATGAAGTGTGGGAAAAAGTGGTGAAAGTTTATTTGAAAAAATTATAGCTGAGAACTTCCTTAATCTGGGGAATGAAACAGGCATTTAAGTCCAAGAGACACAGAGAACTCCCCTTAGAAATCAACAAATAGAGGTCAACAACTCAACATATTATAGTGAAATGTGGTAATTACAAAGATAAAGAGAAAATCCTGAATGCTGCCTAGGCAAAACACCCAAGAATCAGGGCAACAGGTCTTTCCCCCAGAAGACCAGCAAGAACATTGAGCTAATACCACGTTTACCGATCATACAGAACTGTGGAAGTCCAGCTCTTGGAGAAAATACTATACAGCATTCGTGGTTTTTCCTCATGATTCTTTAGTCTTTCAGTTTTAATTTTTTCTCCTTTCCAGCTATTTTCCTATTTTATCAATTTTTAATTCTTTTTTAATTTTCATTTTTACATATACATTTTATATATATAAATGAAATATACATATATTTCATTGTTGGCTTCTTATCATTGTATTTGATTTTATTTTTGAATATATATAAGTTCTTCTTCCTTTCCTATTTTGGTATCTAATGTCTTCTAACAAACAGACCAAAATACACTCAGGATCTAGTTTATTCTGTTCACCTTCTATTTCATTTTATCTCTCTCTCTCTCTGCTTTTGTTTTGGTGACTATTCTCTTCTGATTTGTTTAGTCTATATTTTTCTGGTGTCAGTGTTGCTATTTTTGTATTTTCTTTCTCTTTCATCTATTTTTTCAGGACAAGACAGTAGAACAAATCCCGAAAGAGAGAGCAAGAGGAAGTTCTCACTGCCAGGGATTTAATCCATATGGATATGTGCAAGATGTCAGAACTAAAATTCAAAACAATGATTATAAAGATACCATCTGGGCTTGAAAAAAGTATAGAAGACACTAGAGAATCCCTTACAGGAGAAACAAAAGAACTAAAATCTAGTTAGGATGAAACAAAAAAGGCTATTGTTGAGATGCAATAAAACATGTAGACTCAAACTTCTAGGATAAATGAGGGAGAAGAGAGAGCAATAGTATAGAAAACAAACTGATGGCGAATAAGGAAGCTGAGAAAAAGAGAGGTAAACAACTACTGGATCATGAAGGGAGGTTTCAAGAGAACAGCAATACCATAAAATGAAATAATATTAGAATAATTGGAGTCCCATAGAAAGAGGAAAGAGAGGGGAAGAAGGTTTATTTGAACAAATTATAACTAAGAACTCCCTAATCTGGGGAAGGTATCAGACATTCAAGCCCAGAGGGCACAGAGAACCTCTGTCAAAATAATAAAAATAGGTAAATACCTCAATACATAATAGCTAAGCTGGCAAATTTCAGAGATAAAGAGAAAATCCTGAAAGCAGCTTGAGGCAAGAGGTCATTAACCTACAAGGGTAGAAATATAAGGCTGGTTGCAGACCTATCCACTGAGACCCAGCAGGCCAAAATGGACAGCCAAGATATATTCAACATGATAAATGGGAAAAATATGCAGCCAAGAATACTTTATGCAGCAAGTCTGTCATTCAGACTAGAAGGAGAGATAAAGAGTTTCCAGGACAAACAGAAACTAAAAGAATTTGTGACCACTAAACCATTCCTGCAAGAAATATTAAAGGGGATATTGTAAGTGAAGAGAGAGCCCAAAAGAAACAAAAACCAGAAAGGAACAGAGACACTCTACAGAAACAGGGACTTTACAGGTAATTCAATGGCACTAAATTCATATCTGTCAATAGTTACTCTGAATGTAAATGGGCTAAATGCTACAATCAAAGACATAGGGTACCAGATTGTATTAAAAAAATAAGATCCGACCATATGTCCATACTCTGTCTACAAGAGACTCATTTTAGAACCAAAGACACCTCCAGATTGAAAGTGAGGGGGTGAAAGATACAGACGTAGTAAAGAGAAGGGCCATATGCACCCCAATGTTCATAGCTGCATTGTCCACAATAGCCAAATCATGGAAGGAGCCGAGATGCCCTTCAACAGATGACTGGATTAAGAAGCTGTGGTCCATATATACAATGGAATATTACTCAGCTATCAGAAAGAACGAATTCTCAACATTTGCTGCAACATGGACGGCACTGGAGGAGATAATGCTAAGTGAAATAAGTCAAGCAGAGAAAGACAATTATCATATGATTTCTCTCATCTATGGAACATAAGAACTAGGATGATCGGTAGGGGAAGAAAGGGATAAAGAAAAGGGGGGTAATCAGAAGGGGGAATGAAACATGAGAGACTATGGACTATGAGAAACAAACTGAAGACTTCAGAGGGGAGGGGGTGGGGGAATGGGATAGACTGGTGATGGGTAGTAAGGAGGGCACGTATTGCATGGTGCACTGGGTGTTATACGCAACTAATGAAGCATCAAACTTTACATCGGAATCTGGGGATGTACTGTATGGTGATTAACATAATATAATAAAATTTAAAAAAAAAGAAAGTGAGGGGGTGGAGAACCATTTATCATGACAGTGGACATAAAAAGAAAGCTGGGGTAGCCATCCATATATGAGACAAATTAGATTTTTTTAAGATTTATTTTATTTTATTTATTTGACAGAGACAGCCAGCAAGAGAGGGAACACAAGCAGGGGGAGTGGGAGAGGAAGAATCAGGCCCAGCAGAGGAGCCTGATATGGGGCTCGATCCCAGAATGCTGGGATCACGCCCTGAGCCGAAGGCAGATGCTTAACAACTGCGCCACCCAGGCGCCCTGAGACAAATTAGATTTTAAACCAAAAACTCTAATAACAGAGGAAGAGGGAGACTATATTATACCTAAAATGTCTATCCAACAAGAAGATCTAACAATTATAAATATTTATGCTCCTAACCTGGGAGCAGCTAATTATATCAACCAATTAATAACCAAATTACAGAAACATATTAATAATAATGGAATAATAGCAAGGACCTCAACACCAGACTCACAGCAATGGACAGATCATGAAAGCCGAAGATCAACAAGGGGGGGGCACCTGGGTGGCTAAGTCATTAAGCGTCTGCCTTTGGCTCAGGGCATGATCCCAGAGAGTCCTGGGATCGAACCCCACATTGGGCTCTTCCACTGGGAGCCTGCTTCTTCCTCTCCCACTCCTCCTGCTTGTGTTCCCTCTCTCACTGGCTATCTCTCTTTCTGTCAAATAAATAAATAAAATCTTAAAAAAGAAGATCGACAAGGGACAAGGGCTTTGGATGACACACTAAACCAGATGGACTTCAAAGATATATACAGAGCATTCTATAATAAAGCATAAGAACACACAAACTTCTTGAGGGCACATGCAACATTTTCCAGAATCAATCGCATACTGTGTCACAAATCAGGTCTCAACTGATACCAAAAGATTAGGATTATTCCCTGAACATTTTCAGACCACAATGCTTTGAAGTTGAACTTAATCACAGGACTAAATTTAGAAAGAATTCAAATACTCCAAAGTGAAAGAGCATCCTACCAAAGGATGAATGAGTCAACCAAGAAATTAAAGAAGAGTTGAAAAAATTCAGGAAACAAATGAAAATGAAAACACAACTGTGTTGTGTGCTTTGGGATACAGCAAAGGCAGTCCTAAGAGGGAAGTTCATAGCAGTACAAGCCTTTCTCAAAAAATTAGAAATGTCTCAAATAAACAAGCTAACCTGAAACACAAAGGAGCTGGAAAGAAGACCAAATAAAGCTAAACTAAGCAGGAGAAGAGAAATGATAAAGATTCAAGCAGGAATCAATTAAATAGAAACCAGAAGAACAGTATAACAGATCAATGAAACTAGGAACTGTTTCCTTGAAAAAATTTATAATATCAATAAACCCCTAGCCAGGCTTATCCAAAAGAAAAGGGAAAGGACCCAAATTAATAAAATCATGAAAGAAAGAGGAAAGATTACAACCAACACCAAGGAAATACAAACAATTTTAAGAACATTATGAACAAAAATATGCCAACAAATTAGGCAATCTGGAAGAAATAGATGCATATCTAGAAACATATAAACTAGCAAATCTGAAACAGTAAGAAATGGAAAACCTTAACAGACACATAACCAGCAGAAAAATTGGATCAATAATCAAAAATCTCCCAAGAGTCCATGACCAGATGGCCTCCCAGGGGAATTCTAACAAACATTAATTTTTTTTATTAAGTTCAATTAGCCAACATTAAAGATGAATGAATACCTATTTTTCTAAAGCTCTTTCAAAAAAGAAAAGAAAAGAGAAAAAGAAAAGAAAAAAGAAAAGAAAAGAAAAGAAAGAAAAGAAGTGGAAGGAAAACTTCCAAACTCATTCTATGAGGTCACTCTTACCGTGATCTCAAACCCAGACAAAGACCCCATAAAAGAGGAGACTCACAGAATACTATCCCTGATGAACATGGATGCCAAAATACTCAAGACAATACTAGGTGATAGGATTCAACAGTACATTAAAGGGATTATTCTAAACAACCAAATGCAATTTATTCCTAGGCTGCAAGGATGGTTCAACATCCACTAATCAATCACTGTAACACAGCACATTAATATAAGAAAAGACAAGAACCATATGATCCTCTCAATTGATGCAGAAAAAGCATTTGACAAAATACAGCATCCTTCTCTGATGAAAACTCTCCACAGTGTACGGATAGAGAGAACATACCTCAGTATCATAAAAGCCATATAAAAAAGCCCACAGCAAATATCCTCAATGGGGAAAAACTGAGAGCTTTCCCCCTAAGGTCAGGAAAATGGACAGGGATGTCCACTTACACCACTTTTGTGCAATATAGGACTGAAAGTCCTGGCCTCAGCAATCAAACAAGAAAAAAGAAAAAAAATGGCATCCAAATCAGCAAACAGGAAATCAAACTTTCACTCTTCAAAGATGACATGATACACTATGTAGAAAACCCAAAAGACTCCACCAAAAAATAGATGGAACTGGTACAGGAATTCATCAAAGTGGCAGGATATAAAATCAATGCACACAAGTGTGTTGCATTTTTAAACACTAACAATAAAGCAGCAGAAAGAGAAATGAAAGAATTGATCCAATTTACAGTTGCACCCAAAATCATTAGATACCTAGGAATAAAACTAGTCTAAGTGGTAAAAGATTTGTACTCTGAAAACTATAGAACACTTACAAAAGAAATTGAGGAAGACACAAAGAGATGGAAACACATTTCATGCACATGGATTGGAGGAACAAATATCGTTAAAATGTCTGTTATCCAGAGCAATCTACACATTCAATCTAACCCCTATCATAATACCATCAACATTTTTCATAAAGCTGGAACAAATAATCCTAAAATTTGTATGGAACCTGAAAAGAACCCTAATAGCCAAAGGAATTTGACAAAGAAAACCAAAGCTGAAAGCATCACAATTCTGAATCATCAAGAGAGATGGTACTGGCACAAAAAACAGACCCATATCTTCTCCCATTCCATCGGTTGACTTTTACTTTGGTTGACACTTTCCTTTGCTGTGCAGGAGCTTTTTATCTTAATGAAGTCCCAATACTCCATTTTTGCTTTTGTTTCTCTTGCATTTTTTCTTTTCCTCTAAATTTTCTTCTTCTATTTTTTATTATGTTCAGTTAGCCAACATTTTGTCCATCTTTAGTTTTGATATAGTGTTCAATGATTCATTAATTGCATGTAACACTCGGTGCTCATCAAAATACATGCCTTCCTTAATACCCATCACCTGATTACACCATCTCCCAAACCCCTCCCTTCTGCAACCCTCACTTTGTTTCCTAGAGTGCAGAGTCTCTCGTAGTTTTTCTTCCTCTCTGATTTCTTCCCCTCCAGTATCCCATCCCTTCCCCTGTGGTCCTCTGCTCTAATCCTTATGTTACATATATGACTGAAACCATATGATAATTGCCTTTCTCTGATTAACTTATTTCACTCAGCATAATACCCTCCAGTTCCATCCTCACTGATGAAAATGGTAAATATTCATCCTCTCTGATGGCTGAATAATTCCACTGTATATATATATATATATACACCATTTCCTCTTTATTCATTCATCTGTTGAAGGACATCTCAGCTCCTTCCACAGTTTGGCTAGTGTAGACATTGCTGTTATGAACATTGGGGTGTATGTGCCCCTTCTTCACTACATCTGTATCTGCGGGGTAAATACCCAGTATTGCAATTGCTGGGTCCTAGGGTAGCTCTATTTTTAACGTCTTGAGGAACCTTCATATTGTTTTCCAAAGTGGCTCTACCAACTTGCATTCCCATCAAGAGTATAAGAGAGTACCCCTTTATCCACATTCTTGCCAACATTTGTTGTTTTCTGTCTCGTTAATTACTGCCATTCTACTTGGTGTAAGGTGGTATCTCATTGTGATTTTGATTTGTATTTCCCTGATTGCTAATTATGTCAAACATTTCTTTTAATGTTTTTTTTATTATATTATGTTAGTCACCATACTGCGCATCCCTGGTTTCTGATATAAAGTTCGATGATTCATTAGTTGCGTATAACACCCAGTGTACCATGCAATACGTGCCCTCCTTAATACCCATCACCAGTCTATCCCATTCCCCCACCCTCCTCCCCTCTGAAGCCCTCAGTTTGTTTCTCAGAGTCCATAGTCTCTCATGCTTCATTCCCCCTTGTGATTACCACCCCTTTCTTTATCCCTTTCTTCCCTACCGATCTTCTTAGTTCTTATGTTCTATAGATGAGAGGAAATCTTATGGTAATTGTCTTTCTCTGCTTGACTTATTTCACTTAGGATTATTTCCTCCAGTGCCATCCATGTTGCAACAAATGTTGAGAAATCGTTCTTTCTGATAGCTGAGTAATATTCCATTGTATATATGGATCACAACTTTTTAATCCAGATGTCAAACATTTTATCATGTGTCTGTTAGTCATTCATATGTCTTCTTTCGAGAAGTGTCTTTTCATGTCTTTGGACCACTTCTTCACTGGATTATATGCTTCCTGGATTTTGAGTTTGAGAAGTTCTTTATAGATCTTGAATAAAAGTCCTTTATCTGTAATGCCATTTTCAAATATCTTCTCCCATTCTGTGGGCTGCCTCTTAGTATTTTTGACTGTTTCCTTGTTATGCAGAAGCCTTTTATCTTTTTTTAATTTTTTTTATATTATGTTAGTCGCCATACAATACGTCCCTGGCTTCTGATGCAAAGTTCGATGATTCATTAGTTGCGTATAACACCAAGTGCACAATGCAATACGTGCCCTCCTTAACACCCATCACCAGTCTATCCCATTCCCCACCCCCTCCTCTCTGAAGCCCTCAGTTTGTTTCCCAGAGTCCATAGTCTCTCATGCTTCATTCCCCCTTCTGATTACCCCTCCTTTCTTTATCTCTTTATTCCGCTACTGATCTTCCTAGTTCTTATGTTCCATAGATGAGTGAAATCATATGATAATTGTCTTTCTCTGCTTGACATATTTCACTTAGCATTATCTCCTCCAGTGCCGTCCATGTTGGAGCAAATGTTGAGAACTTGTTCTTTCTGATAGCAGAGTAATATTCCATTGTATATATGGACCATAGCTTCTTAATCCAGTCATCTGTTGAAGGGCATCTCAGTTCCTTCCACGATTTAGGTATTGTGGACAATGCTGCTATGAACATTGGGGAGCATATGGCCCTTCTCTTCACTACATCTGTATCTTTGGGGTAAATACCCAGTATTACAATGGCTGGGTCATAGGGTAGCTCAATTTTTAACATTTTAAGGTACCTCCACACTGCTTTGCAGAGTGGCTGAACCAACCTGCATTCCCACCAATAATGTGGGAGGGATCCCCTTTCTCCACATCCTGTCCAGCAATTGCTGTTTCCTGCCTTGTTAATTGTTGCCATTCTAACTGGCGTAAGGAGGTATCTTAGTGTGGTTTTGATTTGAATTTCCCTGATGACTAATGATTTTGAACATTTTTTCATGTGTCTGTTGGCCATTTGTATGTCATCATTGGAAAAGTGTCTGTTCATATGTTCTGCCTATTTTATGATTTGTTTATTTGTTTCTCATGCATTGAGTTTTAGAAGTTCTTTGTAGATCTTGTATACCAGTCTTTTATCTATAGCANCCCATTCCGTGGGCTGTCTCTTAGTTTTTTTGACTGTTTCCTTGGCTGTGCAGAAGCTCTTTATCTTGATGTAGTCCCACATGTTCATTTTATCTTTTGTTTCTCTTGCCTTTGGAGATGTGTCATGAAAAAGCTTACTTTGGACGATGTCACATAGGTTGTTGCATATGTTCTTCTCTAGGATTTNGATGTGTCGTGAAAAAGGTTGCTCTGGCCGATGTCATAGAAGTTGTTGCCTATGTTCTCCTCTAGAATTTTGATGGATTCCTGTCTCACATTGAGGTCTTTCATCCATTTGGAGTTTATTTTTGTGTATGGTGTGAGAGAGTGGTCAAGTTTCATTCTTTTGCATGTAGCTGTCCAATTTTCCCAGCACCATTTATTGAAGAGACTGTCTTTTTTCCACCAGATGTTTTTTCCTGTTTATCAAAGATTAGCTGCCCAAAGAGCCGAGGGTCGATTTCTGGGGTCTCTATTTTGTTCCATTGGTCTATCTGTCTGTTTTTGTGCCAGTACTATGTCTTTGTGATCACAGCTTTGTAGTACAGCTCGAAATCCGGCATTGTGATGCCCCCAGCTTTGTTTTTCCTTTTCAACAGTTCCTTGGTGATTCGGGGCCTTTTCTGGTTCCTTACAAGTTTAAGGACTATTTGTTCCATTTCCTTGAAAAATGTTATCTGTATTTTGATGGGAATAGCATTGAAAGTGTAGATTCCTCTGGGTAGCATGGACATTTTAACTATGTTAATTCTTCCAATCCATGAGCATGGAATACTTTTCCATCTTTTTGTGTCTTCCTCAATGTCTTTCAAGAGTGATTTATAGTTTTTAGAATATAGATCTTTTACGTCTCTGGTTAACTTAATTCCAAGGTAACGTATGGTTTTTGGTGCTATTGTAAATGGGATGGATTCCCTAATTTCTCTTTCTTCAGTCTCATTATTCATGTATAGAAATGCAACTGATTTCTGAGCATTGATTTTGTATCCCGCCACACTACCGAATTGCTCTATAACTTCTAATAGTTTGGGAGTGGATTCTTTTGGTTTTTCCATATAGAGTATCATGTCTTCTGCGAAGAGAGACATTTTGACTTCTTCTTTGCCAGTTTGGATACGTTTTATCCCTTTTTATTGCCTGATTGTTGTTGCAAGGATTTCTAGTACTATGTTGAATAATAGTGGCGAGAGTGGGCATCCTTGTCCTGTTCCTGATCTTAAGGGAAAGGCTTCCAGCTTTTCCCCATTGAGAATAATATTTGCTGTAGGTTTTTCATAGATGGCTTTTATGATCTTGAGAAATGTACCATCTATTCCTACACTCTGAAGGGTTTTAATCAGGAAAGGATGTTGTATTTTGTCAAATGCTTTTTATACATCTGTTGAGAGAATCATATGATTTCTGAATTTTTGTTTCTGGATAAAATCTAAGACACTGATAGATTTGCAAATGTGTACCACCCCTGCATCCCAGGGATGAATCCCACTTGGTCATGATGCAAATTCTTTTAATGTACTGCTGGATTCTATTAGCCAGTATCTTGTTGAGGATTTTGGCGTCCATATTCATTAGGGAAATCAGTCTATAATTCTCCTTTTTGTTGGGGTCTTTGTCTGGTTTGGGGATCAAGGTAATATTAGCCTCATAGAATGAGTTTGTTAGCTTTCCTTCTGTTTCTATTTGTTGAAATACCTTTAGGAGAATAGGTATTATTTCTTCTTTGAATTTTTGGTAGAATTCCCCAGGAAATCCATCTGGGCCTGGAGTTTTATTTTTTGGAAGATTGTTTATCACTGACTCAATCTCTTCATAATTAATTGGCCTTTTTAAAAAATCAATTTCTTCCTGTTTCAGTTTCGGTAGTTTATGGGTTTCCAGGAAGGCCTCCATCTCTTCCAGATTGCTTAATTTATTGCCATAAAGCTGATGATAAAAGTTTCTAATAATCCTTCCAATTTCATTGGTGTAGGTTGTGACCTCTCCTTTTTCATTCATAATTTTAATAATTTGGGTCCTTTCTCTTTGCTTTTGGTTAAGTCTTGCCATTGGTCTGTCAATTATATTGATTCTCTCAAAGAACCAGCTTCTAGCTCTGTTGACCTGCTCTACTGTACTCCTGGTTTCTAATTCGTTGATCTCTACTATAATCTTGGTCAACTGCATCCTCGTGTGTAGATTAGGCCTATCCCTCTGTTGCTGTTCCAGCTTCGTAAGGTGACCATATAAAAACTGTATTTTAGATTTTTCTATTCTTTTGAGTGAGGCTTGGATGGCTATGTATTTTCCCCTTAGGACTGCCTTTGCAGTATCCCATAGGTTTTGGATCGTTGTGTTTTCATTCTCATTGCTCTCCATAAATTGTTTAAATTGATTTTTGATTTCCTAGTTTATTGAATCATTCCTGAGCAGGATGGTACTTAGTCTCCAAGTGTTTGAGTTTCTTCCAAATTTTTCCTTGTGGTTGAGTTCCAATTTCAAAGCATTGTGGTCTGAGAATATGCAGGGGATAATTTCAATCTTTTGGTATCAATTGAGACCTGTTTTGTGTCCCAGAACATGGTCTATTCTTGAGAATGTTCCATGGGCATTAGAATAGAATGAGTATTCTTTGGTTCCGGGGTGTAGTGTTCTATATATATCTATGAGGTCCAACTCATCGAGTATGGCATTCAAAGCCTTTGTTCCTTTACTGAGTTTTTGCAAGGGTGTTCTGCCCATTTCTGATAGTGAGGCATTGAGGTCCCCTACTATTAATGTATTTTTATCTATATGTCTCTTTATTGTGGTTAAGAAGTGGCTTGTGTATCTTGCTGCTCCCCTGTTGGGGGCATATATATTTATAATTGTCATCTCCACTTGTTGGATACATCCTTTAATAATATAGTGCCCTTCTGTGTCTCTAACTATAGTCCTTAGTTTAAAATCCAATCTATCTGATATAGGAATTGCTACCCCAGCTTTCTTTTTAGGTCCATTTGCATGAAAGATGGTATTCCATCCCTTTACTTTCAGTCTGAATGTATCTTTGGGTTCAAGATATCTTTGGGTTCTCATTTGTAGACAGCAAATGGATGGGTCATTTCTTTTTATCCAATTTGCAACCCTGTGGCATTTTATGGGAGCATTCAGGCCATTTACGTTGAGACTGAGTATTGAGACATATGATTTTAATGAAGGCATGTTGCCAGTAAAGTTTTTGTTTCTATAGATTGTGACTTTCTCTTCTGTATCACTCTTGGGGCCTTTTTAACTTTGTAGAACACCCCTTAATATCTCCTGTAGGGCTGGTTTTGTGGTTACAAAATTGTTCAATGACTGGCATTCTGGAAGGTCTTTATTTCTTCATCAATTCTGAATGACAGCCTTGCTGGATAAAGGATCTTTGGCTGCATGTTTTTCTCTGAAAGAGTTTAAAAATGCCCCCCCACCCTTTTTCTCATTCCAGGTCTGTGTAGACAGGTCTGACATAATTCTGATACCTTTGCCTTGGTATGTGAGAGATTTCTTTGCCCTGGCCACTTTCAATACTGTATCCTTGGATCTACTATTTGCGAATTGCACTATGGCGTGACGTGGCATAGGTTTGTCATGGTTGAGTTTGGGAGGGGTCCCCTGTGCCTCTTGGACACGAATGATTGTTTCCCTTGCTAGATTAGGAAGTTTTCAGCTACAATTTGTTCAAATATCTCTTCTAGACCTCTGTTTTTCTCCACCTCCTTGGGGATGCCGATGATTCTGACATTCAATCGTTTCATTGAGTCAGTGATCTCCTGTAACCTACATTCATGGGTGTGGATTTTTTTAAGACCAGCTTCTATTTTCATTTTTTCTTCTACTAACCCATCCTCCAATTCGCTAATACGTTCTTCTGCCTCTGTGACCCTGGCCGTCGGAGCCTCTAGTTTTGACTGCATTTGGCTCATAGCATTTTTAATTTCTGCCAGATTCACATTCATTTCTGCCCTTAGAGATTCTATATTCTCATTAACATTTTCATTAATACTTTTTTCAAGTCTACACATCATCTTGACCATTGTTAGTCTGAATTTCGTTTCTGATAATTTGGTTATATCCATATCCATTAGTTCTGTGGCAGAGGCCACAGACTCATTGTCTTTTCTTTGCTGGGGGGATTTTCTCCTACTCGTCATTTTGATGAGGAGAGGCTGCGGGGTTGTCCAGAGCCCAAATTATTGACCGGTACCCAGGGGGTGCACCCTTGTTTTATAGGGATCTTAGTGATGTGGGCTTCTTGATTTTTCAGCCTGCCTTCTGGGGGAGGGGCCTGCCATGCCAATACTCAGGCAATCCTTTTTGGGTAGAGTCTCCATGTCCCCTGAGAGGGGGGATGGGGATGTGCACCCTGTGAGCTGGTATTTCCAGGCTTTTGTTCTCTGGTGGCTTTCCCTGGCGGTTTGCTGTGCCTCTTCTGAGAATCAGAGCAGCAGTCGCCGAATCTCAGCCTCTGTCTCAGAACAGAGGGTATTGCGGACTGTTCTGCAGTGGTGGGCACTTTAACTCTGTTTCTGTTGGTGCTGCTCAACCCTGCAGCATCCCGGGATGTGCGCCCCACACCCAGCGTTCCAGGCCTCACTTCCAGGGCTGGCGCATCTCTGTCCTTTGTGTTTCTAACACCGCCAGCCACCAGCCGCCAGCCGCCCCCGTGTGTTCCCGGAGCTCCCGGTCTCAGTCTGGTTCCAGTGAGCACAGCAGAGTTCCGTGAGAAATCTGGTGGTGCGTGCTCCACACTCCTGCTCACGGGTCCAGTCTGTTCTCTCATGGGTTCTGGTCCGCGAGTCCACCTGCTCCCCCGTGCAGGTGGCTACCGCTTCCCGGAGCCTGAACGTGGCAGCTCCCTCCCCCTTCTGTTTATCTTCTGATATCTGTGCACGGTTTCATGGCACCCCACTTCATACCTCAATACTCAGCGCTGGAGATGTTCATTTGTAGAGATCCAGATGTATCTTCCTGCGTCTCAGGCTGATTCCGTGGATGTTCAAGCTGGTCTGGTACCTATCCAACTCGACTCAGTACCGGCTAAAAGGGGTCACCTGCTCCTCTGCCATCTTCCTATCCCCTCTCCAGAAGCTTTTTATCTTGATGAAGTCCCACAAGTTCATTTTTGCTACTGTTTCCCTTGCCTTTAGGGATGTGTCTTGGAAGAAGTTGCTGTTGTTGAAGAGGTTACAGCCTATGTTGTCCTCTAGGATTTTGATGGATTCCTGTCTCACATCTAGATCTTTCATTGATTTTGAGTTTATCTTTGTGTATTGTGTAAGAGAATGGTCCAGTTTCATTTTTCTGCATGTGACTGTCCACTGTGACTGGCACAGTTTATTGAAGACACTGTCTTTTTCCATTGGAGGGTTTTCCTGCTTTGTCAAATATTAGTTGCCCAAAGAGCCGAGGGTCCATTTCTGGGTTTTCTATTCTGTACCATTGGTCTATGTGTCTGTTTTTTTGCCAGTACCATGCTGTCTTTGTGATCACAGCTTTGTAGTACAGCTTGAAATCTGTCATTGTGATGCCCCCAGCTTTGTTTTTCTTTTTCAATGCTTCCTTGGCGATATGGGGCCTTTTCTGGTTCCACACAAATTTAAGGGCTGTTTGTTCCAATTCTTTGAAAATGTCATTGGATTTTGATCGGGATAGCATTGAAAGTGTAGATTGCTCTGGGTAGCATGGACATTAACTATGTTAATTCTTCCAATCCATGAGCATGGAATATTTTTCCATCTTTTTGTGTCTTCCTCAATGTCTTTCAATAGTGATTTGTAGTTTCTAGAATATAGATCCTTTTTGTCTCTGGTTAAGTTAATTCCAAGATAACGTATGTTTTTTGGTACTATTGCAAATGGGATGGATTCTCTAATTTCTCTTTCTTCCATCTCATTATTCGTGTATAGAAATGCAACTGATTTCTGAGCATTGATTTTTTTTATCCCGCCATATTATTAAATTGCTCTATAAGTTCTAGTCATTTAGGGGTGGGTTCTTTTGGGATTTCCATATAGAGTATCATGTCTTCTGCGAAGAGAGACAGTTTGACTTCTTCTTTGCCTATGGGAATACATTTTATCCCTTTTTGTTGTCTGATTGCTGTTGCAAGGACTTCTAGTACTATGTTGCATAATTATGGTGAGAGTGGCCATGCCTGTCATGTTCCTGATCTAAAAGGAAAGGCTTTCAGCTCTTCCCCATTGAGAATTATATTCGTTGTAGGCTATTCATAGATGGTTTTTATGAAATTGAGGAATGTACCCTTTGTCCCTACACACTGAAGGTTTTTAATCAGGAAAGGATCCTGCATTTTGTCAAATGCTTTTTCTGCATCAATTGAGAGGATCATATGGTTTTTGACTCTTTACAAGTTGATATGATCTATCACACTGATCAATTTGTGAATGTTGAACCACCCTTGCATCCCAATGATGAATCCCACTTGGTCTTGATGGATAATCCTTTTAATGTACTGGTGGATCCTGTTAGCTAGGATCTTGTTTAGAATTTTGGCGTCCATATTCATCAGGGATATGGGTCTGTAATTCTCCTTTTTGATGGGGTCGTTGCCTGGTTTGGGGATCAAGGTAATACTGGCCTCATAGAATGAGTTTGGCAATCTTCCTTCTGTTTCTATTTTTGGAAGGAGCTTCAGGATAATAGGTATTATTTGTTCTTTGAATGTTTGGTAGAATTACCTGGGGAATTCGTCATGCCCTGGACTCTTGTTTTTGGGGAGGTTTTTGATCACTGCTTCAATGTCTTCATGATTAATCAGTCTGTTTAAATAATCAATTTCCACCTGTTTCAGTCTTGGTAGTTTATAGGTTTCCAGGAAGGCAGCCATTTCTTCCAGGTTGTTTAATTTATTGGCATAAAATTGTTGATAAATGGTTCCAATGATCCTTCCTATTTCACTGGTGTTGGTGTGATCTCTCCCCTTTCAATCGTATTTTTATTAATTTTTTTCCTTTCTCTATTCTTTTGAGTAAGTCTGGTCAGTGGCTTATCGATCTTATTTATTATTTTAAAGAACCAACTTCTAGTTTTGTTGATCTCCTCTACTGTGTTCCTTTTATCTAATTCATTGATCTGTGCTGTAATTTTGATCAACTGCCTTCTCGTGCATGGGTTAGGCCTGTTCTTCTGTTCCAGTTTCAGCTTCTTGAGGTGAGAATATAAAACTGCATTTTAGATTTTTCTATTCTTTTGAGTGAGGCTTCAACGGTTATGTATTTTCCCCTTAGGACTGCCTTTGCTGTGTCCCATAGGTTTACTGATGTGTTTTCATTTTCATTGGTCTCAAAAAATTGTTTAAATTGATTTTTAATTTCCTGGTTTACCCAATCATTCTTGAGCAGGATGATTCTTAGTTTCCAAGTGTTTGAGTTTCTTCCCAATTTTTGCTTGTGATTGAGTTCCAGTTTCAAAGCATTGTGGTTTGAGAATATGCAGGGAATAATCTCAGTCTCTTGGTATTTGTTGATACCTGTTTTGTGATCCAGTATATGGTCTATTCTGGAGAAAGTTCCATGTGTATTCAAAAAGAATGAGTACTCTCCTGTCTAGGGTGTATTGTTCTGTATATATCTACGAAGTCCATCTGGCCCAGTATTTCACTCAAAGCTCTTGTTTCTCTGTTGATTTTCTGCTTCGGTGATCTATCTATTGCTGAGAGCAGAGTATTGAGGTCCCCTACTATTAACATATTATTATCTATATGTCTTTATTCTGGTTAAGATTTGGCTTGTATATCTACCTGCTCCCCTGTTGGGGGCGTAGATAGTTATAATTGTCATCTCCACTTGTTGGATATATCCTTCAAGAATAGTATAGTGTCAGGGTGCCTGGGTGGCACAACAGTTAAGCATCTGCCTTTGGCTCAGGGCATGATCCTGGCATTCTGGGATCGAGCCCAACATCAGGCTCCTCTGCTATGGGCCTGCTTCTTCCTCTCCCACTCCCCCTGCTTATGTTCCCTCTCTTGCTGGCTGTCTCTATCTCTGTTGAATAAATAAAATTTAAAAATCTTTAAAAAAATATAAAGAATAGTGTAGTGTCCTTCTGTATCTCTAACTACAGTCCTTAGTTTAAAATCTAATCTGTCTGATATAAGAATTGCTACCCCAGCTTTCTTTTGAGGTCCATTCGCATGAGAAATAGTTCTTTATCCCTTCACTTTCAGTCCGGATGTATCTTTAGGTTCAAAATGAGTCTCTTGTAGGCAGCAAATGCATGGGTCATGTCTTTTTATCCAATCTGCAACCCTGTGGCATTTTATGGGAGCATTTACGCTATTCACATTGAGAGTGATTATTGAGAGATATGATTTTATGATGTCATGTTGCCTGTGAAGTCTTTGTTTCTATAGATTGTAGATTTCTGTTCTGTGTCAGTCTTGGGGTCTTTTTAGTTTTATAGAACCCCTCTTAATATTTCTTGTAGGGCTGGCTTGGTGGTTACGAATTCCTTCAGTTTCTGCTGATCCTGGAACGTCCTTATCTCACCATCAATTCTGAATTACAGCCTTGCTGGATAAAGGAACCTTGGCTGCATGTTCTTCTCAATTAGAGTTTTAAAAATACCTTTCCAACCCTCCCTGGCCTGCCAGGTCTCTGTAAACAGGTCTGACATTATTCTGATATTTTTCCATCTGTACATAAGGTTTTTCTTCCCCCTGGCCTCTTTCAAGACTGTATCCTTGGATCTAATATTTGTGAATTGCACTATGATGTGGCGTGGTGTAGGTCTGTTCTCATTGATCTTGGGAGGGGTCCTCTCTGCCTCTTGGACATGAATGCTTTTTCTTTTGCCAGATTAGGGAAGTTCTCAGCTACAATTTGTTCAAATATCTCTTCTAGACCTCTCTCTTTCTCCACCCCATCAGGGATGCCAATGATTCTGACATTGGAACATTTCATTGAATCAGTAATCTCCCGTAATCTGCATTCTTGAGAGTGGATATTTTTTTTTAGATTGTAAAATCAACTTAATTAAGGTGTAATTTAGGTACAAAAGACTGCATGGCTTTAAAGCATACAATTAAATTCATTTTGATAATGAAACTTCTGCTACAGTCAAGATACAGGGCATTTCCACTACCTCACAACTTCCCTTGTGTCCCTTTGTGGTCCATTACTGCCTCAAGCCTCAGACCCAGGGAACCATCGCTCCTAGAAATCACTGCATTTTTAACAGCTTCACATAACCTGAAACATACATACACTCTTTTGTGTCTTCCTTTGTTCATACAGCAAAGTGCAATGATTTTAAAATTCATCCATATTCCTATATGCACCAATACTTCATGACATTTTTATTGCTGGGTAGGATTTCAAGTGTTTCGTGTTTGTTGATACATTCATCTGTTACCAGGCCTTTGTGTCATTTCCAGTTTGAGGCAATTATGAATAAAGCTATTCTGAACATTCCTGTGTTGATCATTCTGTAGACATATTGTGTAAATACCTAGGAATGGAATGACTATCTATAGGATTTGTATTTGTTTAATCTTATAAGAAATGAAGTAAGCTTGTCAATGGTTGTAGTTTTTTTTCATTCCCACATCTATATGTGACATCCAGGTGCTTTATGTGAGATTTCAGACTTTCTGACTTTAGCCATACCAATAGATATGCAATAGTATCTCATTGTGGTACTGATTTCTTTCCCTCATGACTAATGAGTTGTGCATCTTCATGTGCTAAATGAACCATTCATATATCTTGTTTTGTGCAGTTTCTATTCGTCTTTTTTTAATATTTTTTATTATATTATGTTAGTCACCATACAGTACATCCCTGGTTTTTGATGTAATGTTCAATGATTCATTAGTTGCATATAACACCCAGTGCACCATGCAATATGTGCCTTCCTTACTACCCATCACCAGCCTATCCCATACTCCTAACTCCCTCCCCTCTGAAGCCCTCGGTTTATTTCTCAGAGTCCATAGTCTCTCATGCTTCATTCCCCCTTCTGATTACCCCCATTTCTTTATCCCTTTCTTCTCCTACTGATCTTCCTAGTTCTTATGTGCCATAGATGAGTGAAATCATATGATAATTGTCTTTCTCTGCTTGACTTATTTCACTTAGCATTATCTCCTCCAGTGCCGTGCTGAGTAATATTCCATTGTATATATGGACCACATCTTCTTAATCCAGTCATCTGTTGAAGGACATCTACCACATCTTCTTAATCCAGTCATCTGTTGAAGGACATCTCAGCTCCTTCCACAATTTAGCTATTGTGGACAATGCTGCTATGAACATTGGGGTGCAAAGAACTTCTCAAACTCAACACACAAGAAACAAATAAACAAATCATAAAATGGGAAGAAGATATGAACAGACACCTTCCCAATGAAGACATACAAATGGCTAAAGACACATGAAAAAATGTTCAAAATCATCGCCATCAGGGAAATTCAAATCAAAACCACACTAAGATACCACCTTACGCCAGTTAGAATGGCAGAATCCGGGGATGTACTGTATGGTGACTAACATAATAAAATAAAAAATCATAAAAAAAAAGAATGGTAGAAATTGACAAGGCAAGAAACAACAATTGTTGGAGAGGATGTGGAGAAAGGGGAATCCCTCCTACATTGTTGGTGGGAATGCAAGTTGGTACAGCCACTCTGGAAAACAGTGTGGAGGTCCCTTAAAAAAGGGGAATCCCTCCTACATTGTTGGTGGGCCATTGCACTACTGAGTATTTACCCCAAAGATACAGACGTAGTGAAGAGAAGGGCCATATGCACCCCAATGTTCATAGAAGCATTGTCCGCAATAGAGATTGGATTTTTTTGAGCCAAGTTTTTGTTTTTACCTTTTCTTCTACCATCTCATCCTCTAAATCACTAATTCGTTCTTCTGCCTCATTTTCCCTGGCTGTCAGAGCATCTAGTTTAGACTGCATTTGATTCATAGCATTTTTAATTTCTGCCTGATTCTCTCTCATTTCCGCCCTTAGAGATTCTATATTCTCATTAAGATTTTCGTTAATGTTTTTTTTTAACCCTAAACTGTTACTCTGAATTCCATTTCTGACAATTTGGTTATATCCATATCCATCAGTTCTGTGGCAGAGGCCACAGTCTCTGTCTCCTTTGCTGAGGTTTCCTCCTCCTCGTCATTCTGATGAGGAGAGGTTGTGGGGATGCACAGAGCCCAAATTATTGACTAGGACCCAGGCAGTGTGCACTTGTTTTATAGGGACCTGAGGGATGCGGGCTTCTTGATTTTTCATCCTGCCTTCTGGGAGAGGGTCCTGCCATGCTGATACTCAGGCACGGGTAGAGTTTGCCCCGTACCCTGAGAGGGGATGAGCATGAGCACAATGTGAACTGGTATTTCCAAGCTTTTGTTCTCTGGTGAGTTTCTCTGGTGGTTTTCTGTGACTCTTCTGAGAGTCAGAGCAGCAGTGTCTGTACCCTAGCCTCTATCTCAGAACAGAGAGATTGCAGTCCCTTCTTCACTGAGTTCTCCTGGCCACTTTAACTCCGTTTCTGTCAGTGCTGCTAAAAACCCCACAGTGTCCCAGGATGTGCACCCCACAGCCGCTCTCCTAGCCTCACTTCCAGGGCTGGCACATCTCCGTGCTTTGTGCTTCTAACGCCGCCAGGCACCCCCGGTTCCCATGCATGCTCCAGAGCTCCCTGTTTCAATGTGATTCGTGCATGCTCCAGAGCACCAGTTTTCTTTTTCTTTTTTTTTTTTTTTAAGATTTTATTTATTTATTCGACAGAGATAGAGACAGCCAGTGAGAGAGGGAACACAAGCAGGGGGAGTGGGAGAGGAAGAAGCAGGCCCACAGCAGAGGAGTCTGACGTGGGGCTCGATCCCATAACGCCGGGATCACGCCCCGAGCCAAAGGCAGACGCCCAACCGCTGTGCCACCCAGGCGCCCCAGAGCACCAGTTTTCTGTCTATTCGTGTGCATGCTCCCAAGCTCCTGGTTTCAGTCTAGTTTGAGTGTGTGCTCTGGTGCTCCAGTTTTCAGTTTGGACGTGTGTGCATTCCCAAGATCCTGGTTTCAGTCTGGTTCCAGTGAGCACTCCAGAACTCTAGTTTTCCGTCTGGTCATGCATGCACTCCTGAGTTCCCAGTACCAGTCTGGTTCCAGTGAGCACTCTGGAGCTCCTGTTTTCAGTGTGGTCACTTGCACGTTCCTGGGCTCAGGTCTCAGTCTGCTTTCTCTCAGGCACCAGTCTGTGAATCTGGCCCACTCCCCATTGCAGGTGGCTACTGCTTCCCAGCACCTGAGTGCGCTGGCTCCCTCCCCTTTCTGTTTATCTTCCAATGTCTGTGCATGGATTCATGGCTCCTGTTTCATACCTTAATACTCAGTCCAGGAGATGTTCATACGTAGAGACCCAGATGTATCTTCCTACCTCTCGGGCCGATTTTGTGGGTGTTCAGGATGATCTGGTAGATATCCAGCTCAATTCAGGGGACCAGCTGAAAAAGGGTCCCCTACTCCTCTGCCATCTTCCCCCCCCCCTCCAATCTACACTTTCAATGCAATCCTTATCAAAATACCATCAGCACTCTTCACAGAGCTGGAACAAAAAATCCTAAAATGTGTATGATTCCAGAAAAGATCCCAAATCTCCAGGGGAATGTTGAAAAAGTAAACCAAAACTGGGGGGGGGGGCACCTGGGTGGCACAGTCGTTAAGCATCTGCCTTTGGCCCAGAGCATGATCCCAGTGCTCTGGGATCAAGCCCCACATCAGGCTCCTCTGCTAGGAGCCTGCTTCTTCCTCTCCCACTCCCCCTGCTTGTGTTCCCTCTCTCACTGACTGTCTCTCTCTGTCAAATAAATAAATAAAATCTTTAAAAAAAATAAAACCAAAACTGGGGACATCACAATGTCTGACTTCAAGCCATATCACAAAGCTGTAATCATCAAGTCAGTATGGTACTGGGAAAATTGGATAGCCACATGCAGAAAAATAGAACTGGACCACTCTCTTAGACCATACTCAAAGATAAACTCAAAATGGATGAAAGACCTTGATGTGAGACAGGAATCCATCAATATCCTAGAGGAGAACATAGACAGCAACCTCTTGGACCTCAGCCACAGCAACTTCTTTCATGACACGTCTCCAAAGGCAAGGGAAACAAAAACAAAAGTGAAGTATTGGGACTTCATGAAGATAAAAAGCTTCTGCACAGCAAAGGAAACAGTCAACAAAACAAAGAGGCAACCCACAGAATGGGAGACAATTTTGGCAAATGACATACCAGATAAAGGGCTAGTGTTCAAGATCTATAAAGAACTTCTCAAACTCAACACCCAAAAAGCAAATAATCCAGTCAAGAAATGGGCAGAAGATATGAACAGACACTTCTCCAAGGAATACATACATGACCAACAGACAGAGGAAGAAATGCTCCACATCCCTTGGCATCAGGGAAATATATATCAAAACTGCAATAAGATACCACCTTACACCAGCCAGAATGGCTGAAATCAATAAGACAGGAAACAACAAATGTTGGCAAGGATGTGGAGAAAGGGGAACCCTCTTACACACTTGGTGGGAATGCAAGTTGGTACAGCCACGTTGGAAAAGGATATGGAGTTTCCTTAAGAAGTTGAACATAGAGCTATCCTAAGACCCAGCAATTGAACTATTAGGTATTTACCCCAAAGATACAGATGTAAGTGAAAAGAAGGGATACATGCACCCCAATATTCATAGCAGCAATATCCATAATATCCAAACTGCAGAAAGAGCTGAGATGTCCTTCAACAGATGAATGGATAAAGAAGATTTGGTATATATATACATATATATATATACAATGGAATATTATTCAGCCTTCAGAAAGGATAAATACCTACCATTTGCATCAACATGGATGGAACTGGAGGGTATTATACTGAGTAAAATAAGTCAATCAGAGAAAGACAATTATCATATTGTTTCACTCATATGTGGAATATAGGAAACAGCCCAGAGGGTCTAAGGGGAAGGGAGGGAAAACATAATGGGAAGTCATCAAAGAGGCCAAAAAACCATAAGAGACTCTTAACTACGGGAAACAGAGGGTTGCTGGAGGGGAGGTGGTTTGGGGGATGGGGTAATTTGTTGATGGGCATTTTATAGGGCACATGATGTGATGAGCACTAGATGTTATACACAACTGATAAATTCTTGAAAACTACATCTGAGACTAATGATGTACTATATGTTGGCTAATTGAATTTAAATTTAAAAAGAAAAAAGCATGACTGCAGCCACCATGAGCCTAGGTTGCCAGAGAATCAAATCAAAAATTATTCTTGAGACTTAAGACTTAATGTATGCCATATTTGGTTTTGGACTTGTTTTGGGCTCATCACTTCTTTCTTCTTTCTAATTTCTCCCTTTTGGAATAAGAATGTCACCGGATGTCAAATCTGCCCATACCATGATTTTTTATTTTCTGGCCTCTTAAAATGTAAGAACTCTGTTATTTCTGAGCTACTCAGTTTATGACATTTTCATTATAGCAGCCCAAAGGACTAAAGCTGTGTGCTCCATAAATTCCATAAACCCTTTTCTTTCTTCCTTCCTTCACTTCCTTCTTTCCTTTTTTCTTTCTTTCCTTCTTTTAATTGCATAATTTCAAATTTCTTGTCTTTAACTTCACTGATTGTAAGTTCTGTTTGACCAAGTCTGCAGTTGAAACTCCCTTTTGGATTTTTCCTTTCATTCATTGTATTATTTATCTCCAAAATTACTGTTCTATTTTTTTATGATTTCTGTTTGTTAAGCTCCTCATCCTGTTTGTGTATTATTTGTCTTATTTAACTGAGTAATCCACTGTGTTCTTTTGTAACTCACTGAAATTCTTTAAAACAATTATTTTTAATTGTTTTCATAAGTTTTTATTTAAATTCCACGCAGCATGTAGGGTAATATTAATTTCAAGTATGTGATTTGGTGATTCCACATTTCTATACAGCACCCTGTGCTTATCATGAAAAGTGTACTCATTAAATCCTATCACCTATTTAACCCATCCCTTGTTTTTCTCCTCTTGTAACTATCAGTTTGTTCTCTATATTTAAGAGTCTGTGTATTGACTCTTTCTCTGGCATCAGAAAAGAGTCTTTGACTCTTTCTCTCTCTCTCTTTTTTCCCCTTGGCTCATTTGTTTTGTTTCTAAAATTTCACATATGAATGAAGTCATATGGTATTTGTCTTTCTCTAGCTGACTTATTTCACTTAGCATAATACTCTCTAGCTTCATGTCATTGCAAATGGCCAGACTTCATTCATTTTTATGGCTGACTAATATTCCATTGTGTGTGTATATATCTATGTATACACCACCTCTTCCTTAGTCATTCATCAGTTAATGGACACTTGGGCTGTTTCCATAATTTGGCTATTATAGATAATGTTGCTATAAACATTGAGGTGCATGTATCCCTTCAACTTAACATTTTTATATCTTTTGGGTTAATAACTAGTAGTGTGAATGTGGGATCATAGGGTAGTTCTAGTTTTAACTTTGAGGAATCTCCATACTGTTTTCTACAGTGGCTGCATGAACTTGCATTCCCACCAACAGCACAAGAGTGTTCCCCTTTATCTGCATCCTAGCCAACACCTGTTGTTTTTTCTGTTTTTGACAGGCATTCTCATAGTTGTGAGGTGATATGTGATTGTAGTTTTGATTTGTATTTCCCTGATAATGAGTTATGTTGAGCATTTTTTTCATGTGCCTGTTGGCCATCTATACATCGTCTTGTGTCAGTTCTAGTAGTTTTCTGGTGGATTCTTTCAGTTGTTCTCTATAGAGTATCATGTCATCTGTAAATAGTGAAATTTTGACTTCTTCCTTGCTGATTTGGTTGTCTTTTATTTCTTTCTGTTGTCTGATTCCTGTGGCTAGATCTTCCAGTACTATGTTAAATAACAGTGCTGACGCAGGACATCCTTGTCTTGTTCCTGACATTAGGGAGAAGGCTATCAGTTTTTCCCTGTTGAATATGATGTTTGCTGTGGGTTTTTCATTTATGGCCTTTATTATGTTGAGATATGTTCACTCTAAACTTACTTTGTTGAGGATTTTTTCATGAATGGATGTTATTCTTTGCCAAATGCCTTTTCTGCATCTATTGAAATAATCATGTGGTTCTTATACGCTCTTATCTTAATTGATGTATCACATTGCTTGACTTGTGAATAACTAACCACACTTGAAACCCATGAATAAATTCTACTTGATCATGGTGAATGATTTTTGTAATGTATTGTTGGATTTGGTTTCCTAATATTTTTCTGAGAATTTTTGCATCTGTGTTCATCAGGGATATTGGCCTGCAGTTTTGTTTTCAGTGGGTGTCTTTATCTGGTTTTGTATTATAGTAATACTCGTCTCATATAATGAGTTTGGAAGCTTTACTTCCTTTTCTAATTTTTGGAATTGTTTGAAAAGTATAGGTATTAACTCTTCTTTCAATGTTTGGTAGAGTTTGCCTGTGACACCATCTGGTCCTGGACTTTTGTTTTTTGGGGAGACTTTTTTTTTTATTACTATTTAATTTTTTGCTGATAACCAACCTGTTCAAATGTTCTATTTCTTCCTGATTCAATTTGGTAGTTTATATGTTTCTAGGAATTTACCCATTTATTCCCAGTTGTTTTGGCATATTGTTTTTCATAGTATTCTCTTATAATTGTTTGTATTTCTGTGGTGTTGGGTGTTATTTCTCTTCTCTCATTTCTGATTTTATTTTTAAATTTTTTAAAAAGATCTTATTTTTAAGTAATTGCTACACCCAGGATGGGGCTCGAATTTACAATCCTGAGATCAAGGTTCACATGCCCTACTGACTGAACCAGCAAGGTGCCCCTAGATTGACCTTAGCTTTAAGACCAGTGTCCAAGAGGATACGAGCCTCTTGACACAAAATTGCCTTCCAGCTCTGTGCCTTTTTGGCCACAGAATGAAGACTAGATGAAGAAGCTATAGAGTGTCCCTAAGTTCTGTTTTTTTCTTTTTTTTTGTCCTGACTTAAGTCATAACCCACTCATTTCAGCTACCATCACTTGTATTCTTAGTCTAATGTCTTGCTTATGAAATTTATAGCTGTATTGCTTTAGAATGTGCTCATACACCCAAGAAGCAGAAAACCCAGAACTTCAATTTTTCATTTTGCAAACTTCAACTAACATTTTTAAAATTACAGCCTCTAGTTAATGTGTCAGTGTTACTAAGTAAGGAATGGAAATGTCAACTCCACCTCCACCTGTTAATTTCTGATCTTTGGTACTAGTATGGTATGCCAGGACCAGAAAAGAAGGGAAACTAACCATGGGAGGTCATCTTGCAGTGGAAATATGGGTGGAACATTGCTGAAAATGAAAAATGAAACTCCAGAAGAAATGTAACACCAGTTAAAATGTAAGAATAATAACAAAGCTGTAGCAGAAAGGAGAAAAGAGACAAGGAAGACATAGTCAGCAAATAGATGGATGAGAAATTAGCCTTATAACAGAGGGTATATGCTATGATTCCCATAGGGAAGAGGTAGGGAAGTATAATGGTTCAGAGCCCAGTCTCCTCCACTTGCTAAGTATGTGATGCTAGGCAAGATATTTAACCTTTCAGAGCCTTAGCTCTCTCACCTGTAGTTGTTCCCCACCTCATGCAGTGGCTGTAAAGGTGAAGTGAGTTAAAATATTCAAAAGCCCTTAGGTAGTGCCTGTTATTGTAAATACTTCATAAGCATTAGCCATTATTCTGAATTGGGTTCTAAGACCATATGTTTTTGGGAGCTGATGTTTCTACCTTTTATTCTTCACTTGATCAAGTCAAAAGAAGACAATATATGCATAGATTATTAGGTCCAGTTTGTGCATCACCACTCCCCATTCTCATGGCCATGGAAGATGATATCAAGGATTCTGCCTAACTGATCTCACCATAGCCTCTTCCTCGGTCATTCATGGCAAGAGGTGAGGTCAGCTTGTTGGCTTGGGTGCTAATGATCTTGGGTGCTAATGACAGACTGGATCTGTCACTTAGAATTGGTGAGTGGACAGTGTGAGGCTTCAAGAAGAGTGTGTTCCTTTTCTAGAGTCATGGTGTCAAAGTCATGTGACCAGTTACCTAGCCTCTTCATGCCTCACCTCTCAATCCTGGGATAATAATAGTAGTACCTACCTTATAGGCTGTCGAGTAGCTTAAGGTGCTATAATATGTTGCTGATTAAACAGGAATAACAGATGTTGACAGGACCAGTTGCTAATATCTTTCCACTTTTCTTACCCTCTTTCTTAATTATAGACCTCTCTCAATTCTAAAGCTCTCACCTCCTCTACAGCCCCTCTACACAAAACACACATTAAAGGGTTGATAGTGAGAAATAAGGAGCCAGGCATTCCTCAAGAAGGACTTATTTTAGAAAACAGTTGAAGTCTTTCCACCATTTTGCATTCATCAGTGGCACCAATCCTTATGCCTACTTTGTTCTGCCCCTTTATTGTGCTGGTGACTGCTCTGTGGGGTATGTCTGAACCTCTGTGCTTTTCTTATCATATATACTTCATGGCACCATGCTCTGCATGGGCCTAATATTCATAAAGTGCTGGATTATATAAAGATCAGGCTCAATCTGCCAAAAATGAAGTAGGAAATTGGTAATTAGTACTATTTTTCACAATTAATATTGAGCTAAACACTTACATGCTTTTCATTTCTGATTTTATTTATTTGTGTCCTTTTTCACTTCTTTGTGATAAACCTGGCTAAAGGTTTACCAAGTTTTTTCAAAGAACAAGCATTGATTTCATTGATCTGTTCTATTGTTTTGTTTTGTTTTCAGTTTTTAGTTCTATATCATTGTTTTCTGCTCTAATCTTTATTATTTCTCTTCTTCTTCTGGCTTTAGGCTTCATTTTTTGTTCTTTTACTAGCTTCTTTATTGTAAGTTTATATTATTCATTTGAGATTTTTCTTGCTTCTTGAAGTGGCTTGTGTTGCTATATACTTCCCTATTATGATCACTTTGGGGTATCCCCAAAGTTTTGAATTGTTATGTTTATATTTTCATTTGTTCCATTATTTTCTTATTTCTTCTTTGATTTCTTGGTTGATCCATTCATTGTTTAGTAGCATGTTGTATAACCTCCATGTGTTTCTGGCCTTTCCAGTTTTCTTTCTGTAGTAGGCTTCTAGTTTCATAGCACTGTAGTCAGACAAGGTGCATAGTGAGAAGATTACAAAGAAGATATCAGCAGGAGAGAGGGGATGTTGACCAGCACCAAGACTGGTGGAAAAGGGTGAAGATAGTCTTCTTGTTCTCTCAGCAAACATCTTTCCTAATGATATAAAATATGTTCATGCTTCCAACCCACAAAGCACGAATATTTTTACAGAGAATAGTTATTTCCAGATTTCCTGATATAAAATACTTCTAAGAATGTTGCTTATCTGCAAAGAATTGCTACTCCCCCAATTGGCATTTGTGGTCAGGACAGTGAGTCCCTGTTCAGGAATGGAACCTCAAGATAAAAGTTTGAGATGCCATGATATTATCTCCTTGCTGGGAAGTAATGATCATTTCACCTGTAATTGCAGTTGCAGTGTCTACAAGGAGGAATGGAGATTATCTGTGAAAACACTTTTGAATTATGTACATTACTGAACACTATTAAAATGTAATAAAGAAGATTGTCAACAGATGTGGCAAAATATCTGAGAAAGATATTATCTGGGAAATATGGGGGAGGGAAAGTAAAAAGGGATCAGAAGACAAGTGCACAGCATACGTTGAAATATATTAAATGAGAGAATGTGGTTAAGCAAATTTCTTTCCTTATTCTTTATCACTTTGAAGGTTTTGTTTTTAAAATGTGTGGTGTCAATGATTTAATTAGGATGAGCTATGATGTAGAATTCTTACTTTCATTCTGACTTCTTGATCTTTTAATTTCCAGCAAATTCAAAAATATTTCAGCCATTATGTGTTAATTTTTTAAGCACTTTACTTCTGGTATCCCAAATCAGTGTATACTTAAATATTTTTAAAAGTCATTTACATTCTTTTTTTCCTCTCTCCTTCCCTCCCTGTGGTTCTTTCCCCATAACTTCCATAGCTACGAGTTCGGTGATCTTTTATTACACATTGTTTTTTCTGCTGCTCATCCCATGCAGTATATTTTAAACTTTATATAATGTGTTTCTTTAAAATGCTATATGTTTGAATCAGGTCTGTTTTTGCATCTTGAATTTTTCTCTTTATGAAGTTCATCTTTTCCCCCATACTTCAAAAACAAAAGTATAATAATAAAAGCTGCATAATATACTTTGCAAAAAGAAGAAGTAGAGAAGTGGTGCATAGTATGATCTCAATCTTTTTGTATTTTTTGAGGCCTGTTTTGTGACTTAAAATGTGATCTGTTCTGGGGAATGTCCCGTGTTCACTTGAAAAGAATGTGTATTCTGCTGTTTTAGGATGGAATGCTCTGAATATATCTGTTAACTCCATCTGTTCCGGAGTATCATTCAAAGTCGATTCCTTATTGAATTTTTTGTTTAGATGATATATCCTTTGATATAAATCAGGTGCTCAAGTCCCCTACTATTAGTGTATTATTGTCAATGAATTCCTTTATGTTTGTTATTGTTTTATACATTTTGTGCTCCCACTTTGGGTGCATAAATATTTGCAATTGTTACATATTTTTGCTGGATTGTTGCCTTTATTATTTCATAGTGTCCTTTTTCTCTTGTTACAGTCTTTGTGTTAATGTCTAGTTTGTCTGATATAAGTATTGCTACTCCAGCTTTCTTTTGACATCCATTTGCATGATAATTGTTTTTCCATCCCCTCACTTCCAAAGGGCAGATGTCTTCAAGTCTAAAATGAGTCTCGTGTAGGCAGCATATAGATGGGTCTTTTTCCCCCATTCTCACACCCTATGTCTTTTTATTGGAGAATTTATTCCACTTAAATTCGAAGTAATTATTGATAGATAGTAGTTATTACCATTTTATTACAATAAAATAATGTTTCTGGAGATTTTAACTGATCTGATCCTTTCTTGTCTTTGTCATTTTTGGTTTACCCTTTCCACTCAGAGAGTCCGCTTTAATATTTCCTGTAGGACTGGTTTAGTCATTACAAACTCCTTTCATTTTTATTTGTCTGGGAAACTCTTTATCTCTCTCTCTCTCCTACTGTTCTGAATGATAGCCTTTCTGGATAGAGTATTCTTGACTGCATATTTTTCCCACTCAGCATGTTGAATATATTATGCCACTTTCTTCTGGCTTGCCAATTTTCTGTTGAGAAATCTCCAGGTAGCCTTATCAGGTTTTCCCTTGTAAGGTAAGGTTTTTTTTTTGCTGCTTTTCAGATTTTTTTTTAACTTATCACTGTATTTTGCAAATTTAGTTACAATATGTTTTGGCGTTGAACTGCTTTTGTTGATTTCAATGGGACTTCTCTGCTGCCTGGATTTGGATGTTTGTTTCCTTCCCCCAGATTAGAGAAATCTTCAGGCATTATCACTTCATATAAATTTTCTTTCTTTCTTTCTTTCTTTCTTTCTTTCTTTCTTTCTTTCTTTCTTTTTCTTCTTCTTCTTCTTCTTCTTCTTCTTCTTCTTCTTCTTCTTCTTCTTCTTTCTTCTTCTCCTTCTTCTCCTTCTTCTTCTTTCTTTCTCCTTCTTCTTCTAGGACTCCCATAATATGACTGCTATTATGTTTGGTGGAGTTGGTGAGTTCCCCAAGCCTATTCTTGTGTTGCATAATTCTTCTTTCTTTTCTTCAGTTTCATTGCTTTCAATTACTTTGCCTTTACATCACTATTCACTTCTCTGCTTCTTCCAGCTTGCTGTTCATTTCATCAAGAATATTTCTAATCTTATTTATTGCACTTTTCATCTTTGATTGGTTCTTTTTTAATTCTTTGATCTCTATGGTAATGGTCTCCTGATATCTTCTATTCTTTTCTCAAGCCCAGTGAATATCCTTATGATTGTTGCTTTAAATTCTCCATCAGGCATGGTACTCATAGCTTTTTTGCTTAGATCTCTGGCCATGACCTTATCTTGTTCTTTCATTTGGGATAACTTCCTCCATCTTCACATTCTGTGTAAGTCTCTGCCCTCTTCTCTGTGTTAGAAAAGCCAGTTATAACTACTGCTCCTGGAAGTAATGGCCTTATGAAGAAAAGTCGTGTAGTGCCCAGAGCCTGGTACTTCATGGAGTGTTTCTGGTGTGTGTTCTATTTGCTCTGCTGTTGCATTTTGGCTGCTCTGTCCTTCAGGCCAGTCATCTGCAGAGGCTTTTCTTGTCTGCTATGGGCAGAGTTTTGTCCCTGACCTGAATGTGGCAAGTTCAAACTAGGTGTGCTCTGGTCTGTTTGTGAAATGAGACCTGTCACCACCTCCACTGGATCTGAGGGCCTACAGAACTTTCTGGTGACATGGTGTGGGCAGGGGTTTGTGCAGGTCTGTTGGGGGGATGGACCCGCTACACCAGGCCTGATGCATGTGGGACTGAGAAGGACAGTCCTACCAGAGTGCAGGGTGGTGGGACTTAGTGCATGCAAGTTATGTAGCCAGTGTCAGTGCTGTGCTGATTCCCACAGATGGCTCTGTGTTTATGTTGAGGGACTGGTGATGAAAATGGCTCTGGCCAGCTCCTTTCTTTCCAGAGGAGTGTCTCTGTGAAAAATCCTTCTCAGGGATGTGCTCCAAGAAGAGCAAATAATCTCCCCACTCTGTGCCCCAGGTATTCTTCATATTGCTTTTTCCATACTGTCTGCCTCTGCTTTTTTCCCTGCCTTCTCTCCAGGAACAGCATAGTGTCCTTTCAGCTCTAGACTACCAAGTCCACTGACCTTTCACACTCCAGTATTTAAGCCCCACTGGTTGCAAGAACTCACAAAATTCAATGCCTCTTATGTTTCAACCCAATGGCTTTGGGGAAATGTTCTTGTGCATCCCCTGTGTATCCCAGTCTCTCTTGACATTCTCTGTGACCATGGCTCCCTTCTTTCTGCAGCACCTTCATTCATTTCTCCCCTAAACCATGTCTCCGCACTTCCTACTTTCTTCAATGTGGCCTCTTCTCTACCTTTAGTTGTGGAGTTTGTTCTGTCACACTTCAAGTCTATTTCTGGGGTATTTAAGAGATTGATATCTAGTTACATTCATGGGATGAGGTGAGACTAGGGTCTTCCCACTCCTCCACCATCTTCCTTTACCCAATAATTTTGAATATTAGTCAGGCAATTCATAAATCTACATTTCTTTGGGGTTAATTTTCTGAAGATTGATTAATTTCTCTTGGTTTCATGTTTGCCTGATTCTAGATTCATGATTATGTAGATTATGTAGACGAGCACTGATGTCTGAAGGACATTTGAAGGGAAAAAAACACCTCTTCCTTTCTTTATACACTGTTGTCAGTAGGTAAAGACTCTCCTCTAAGTCTCTAGGCTAATGGAACTGTCTCTGAGGTCACAGTTGAACAGGGCTTGAATTAGGTCATGTGCTTGCTGCCATATCTACAATTGGGTTCATGGTTGGCAGGCCTATTACTGAGGGTTCAGGTAAGAGAGGTTCCTGTTGGATCAACAGGTAGATGGGACTAGCTCTGGAATCATAGTTAAAAAGGACTGGGGCTAAATCACGGAGTTGTTTCTGGATCCACAATCAAGTCTGTACATGGTGGGCATATAATCAGGGCCTTGGAAGGTGTGTTTACTGTAGATTCCCTGTGTGGGCAGAACTGCCCCAGACCATTGCAAAATGGGGCTGGAACTAAGTCTCAGGGCCACTTCAGTGTCCATAGACAAGACTGATGTCAGTGGTACTACTACCAGAAATGCTGAAAGGCATCACAGGACTCTTGGGTAGGTAAGGGAGGCAGGGGTGACTCTAGGCCACAGTGTAGCATATCTAGAGCCAGGTCTCAGGGCTATGTCAAGATCTATGGTTGAGACTAAAGTCAGTGGGTTGGTTACCAGGGGCAGAGATGGGTGTGTTTCCTCCCATGTCCCTGAGTGGGCAAGAGTGACTCCAGACTGTGATTGAGCAGGACTAGGGGCAGGCCATAGGGCCACTTTAGTATTCAGAGTCAGAGACTGGAGAACTACTACCAGGGACACAGATGCCCATAGCTCTTCTAGGGTCCCTCGGTGAATGAGGGTGTTTTCAAGACCACAGGGTTGGAGCTGAGTCCATAGCAGGGTGAGACTGTTTTCAGTCTGCAGCAAGGACCATATTTAGTGAGCCTACTATTAGGATATGGCCCTGCCTTCTCAAAGCAGCTTTCTTTAGTCTCGGGCCTCACTGGAGTTTCACAGTCTCCTACCTGGATCCCAAAGCTCCCACAAAGGCACTTTTATTCATGGATGGCTGTCAGATCACTATTTGTCTTGGAGCACACGAGCTAGGAATTTCCTACTTTGTCATTTTGCTCCATCTATTTTTTTAAATAAAGATATTATAGTTTTAATTTCTAGAATTCTTATTTTTCATGCTGATAATTTCCATTTTCTTATAAGATCTATTAACACATCTGTCATAATTTTCTTTTTTTAAAGATTTTATTTATTTATTTGACAGAGGGAGACAGCCAGCAAGAGAGGGAACACAAGCAGGGGGAGTGGGAGAGGAAGGAGCAGGCTTCCCAGTGGAGCAGGGAGCCTGATGCATTCTTGATCCCAGGACCCTGGGATCATGCCCTGGGCCAAAGGCAGACGCTTAATGACTGAGCCACCCAGGTGCCCCTGTCATAATTTTCTATGAATTCTTCAGAATAGATAAAATTTTTTCTGTGCTCCTCCTAAAATATGGTCATCTGCCTGTCAGTTTTAAGGATTATGAGTTACATTTTTTGCTTCATCTTGACTCATTCCTTTTTGTACATTGTACATTTTGAGTAGAATAAGAGTGGAAACTTATTTGCACTGTCCTTTTTTTTTTGTTTTAGACAGTATGTAGTTGCTTGGGAGAAGGAATTATCATTCAAATTTCACCCTAAGTCCAGTTTATCTGAAACTGAGAAATATCTTTTATATTAAACCATCTGCTTATCTTTATAAGTACATTTGTGTGTGCATACTATATTTATAAATCATAAATATTCTCCTGACTCTTCAGATATTTTGCTATCTTGAGGAATTTTATTTGAATATTAGCACCTTCCTAGTGTATTTTAAGTAAGTAACCAATAATAATTTTGCTAATTTATTCATTTGATGGATGTAGTGGTTAATATTTTATGTACATTAATCAGATATATTTGGTATATTCATTTCTATTTTCAATTATTTGCTGTTAATATTTGATGCTCTTGCAAATAATAGTGCATTAAGCTGAATTCAGATGTTGGAAAGTCAGCCAGATCAGGAAAATGGCAAAAGTATTCTTTTTGTAGGATATTTGTTTGTGACTTCTGAAAGGAAATTTATTTTGGACAATAGTAAGGAGGAATAGGTTTTGATTTTAAAAATCTAGATATTCAGGAGCATTTACAGATTAATAAAGGCAAGTCATAGAATAGATTTGGTTTGTATGTGTGTGCATTGAAATAAAGTTGCTCCTAGTGAGATAAAACAGAGAATGATATAGGGTAATGATCCTATACTTTCAATATGAACATATATCTTCTGTCTAGGGACTACAGACTAATCAAATGAAGGTAGTATCACATGGTCAGGTACATCCTATCATAATTTAGTAATATAGTAAGTGATATGAAACAACTTCACAGTTAACTCCTGATTCTTTTTTCTATCTTATTGAATAAATATATCAGAATGAAAAACTGCAATATCACTTTATATATCACTCTAGAGAGAAGGATTCTGGGAAGCTTCTGGAGTTGTCATTATAACCAGATTTACTAAAGTCGCATTAAATGTCTACCTGTGCTGTTTTTTGCTGTAAGCTAAATGTAAGTAGTAAATTTTTAAAAGCATTACTATGGTGTGAGGAATGTTTATTGGTTGTGCTGGTCCTGTTTGGATCAAGAATAAGCATAATCATCTGGGTTGCTGAGGTCCATCTGTGTGGCCTTCTAATAAGACAAGACTCATGTAAGGTGGTATCCCATTGTAAACTAATGATCTACTATAACTTGGCTAATGGAATTTAAATTTATAAAATTAAAATAAAAAATATAAAATAAAATTGTGGCAATGGTTGCACAATATGGCATTTACTAAAAAACATTAAACTGTGCACTTTAAATGGGTGAGTTATATGTGAATAATACTTAATAAAGCTGCTACTTAAAAAAAGATAAATATGACTCACTTTTAGTACTGTTCAATTGATGAGGTCATCAATAATCCTCATAATACATCTCATAATACTCCTTCATAATACTCCTCAGTAATCTCACAATACTCTTACTTTTTTCTTTTCATTATTCACATCACAGGGCATTTTAACATCACATGGTATTTTCAGTCTTTATTAGATGGAATACAGCTTTAGAATTTCCCATTTTAGAGATAACTGCTATATACTTATTTGAATAGTTCAACAAAGAGAATTATTAGCCATTTGCAAAGTGAAGGACTCAGGGAGGACCAAAGGAATAAATGATATGACAGAAATGACAAAGGATCAAGAAAATGGAATGTTTGTGGCAAGGAATGTTTATATGATTAATTAAAATAGAACAAACATTATGCATTATTTTTAATTAATTTAATGCATTGTCTCATCTAATCTATTTTTTTGTAATGTTTTGCAGGTCAAAAGTTGAACAGGTTATTGGTTTTTTGTTTTTTTTTTTTTTTCAAGTGAATAAGTTACTTTCAGGGAAGAAAGGTGAGTGGCTATCCTGGTCCTTTTGAAATTATATGTTTTATTACTAGTGATGTCAGTGCTTCAGTCTGTAAGCTCATTCTTTCAGAGGCTTAAGGAAGAATATTTTTATCATAGATGTTTTTCCCAGTGAGTGTCCCTACATGGAAAAAGGAATCCTCATTATTTCTTCCTTTTTTTAATAATAATATTTTTTATTATATTATGTTAGTCACCATACAGTACATCCCTAGTTTTTGATGTAAAGTTCCATGATTCATTACTTGCGCATAACACCCAGTGCACCATGCAATATGTGCCCTCCTTAATACCCATCACCAGCCTATCCCAATCCCCCACCCTCCTCCCCTCTGAAGCCCTCAGTTTGTATTTCTTCCCTTTTAAAAATATCTTTTTTAGGGGTGCCTGGGTGGCTCAGACGTTAAGTGTCTGCCTTTGGCTCAGGGCGTGATCCTGGAGTTCTGGGATCGAGCACCACGTCAGGCTCTTCTGCTGGGATCCTGCTTCTTCCTCTCCCACTCCCCCTGCTTGTGTTCCCTCTCTCGCTGGCTGTCAAATGAATTAATAAAAGCTTTAAAAATATATCTTTTTTTAAGTAACCTGGATAACTTTGGGGAATTATTTCCATATTTCTTTTTTTCACAATTTTGTATTGGATGAAAATAATCTTGTAGTGAAATTCAACTGTGCTAAATACTGATTTTTTTAAATCTTAATCTGAAATATTTACAACATATATGCTTCTACTTATATTATAATCACGCTTTATATTATTTTTCGTACCTCATTTGTTCTTCAAAATTTTGTTGATTAAAGTGGTTTTTTTTATATTCCCAATAGATCTTACTTAATTTTATTAGAACAATCAAATGTAACATTTTTTAATGCTATATATGGGTCCCATTATTCAGGTACTAAATAAAAATATCTATACATGTTTACTGTTCTTTATTCAAACCTGCACAACATAAGCCTGGCTATGGAAAAGCTTATTTGTTGGGAGGGTGCTTGTCTGGATCAATGATGAGCACAATTGTCTGAGGATGCTGAGGGACTCATTCCAGATGTCAATCTGAGGTCCAGATGAGTTGCCCTCTACTAGGACAAATAAGACTCTAAGGGCCCGGCTGTCTTGTGACCCCTCAGTGACAATATAATGCCACTGTTAGCATGCTTTCTCTTTTTCCCAGAATAAGGCATTTATGTCTTATTTTACAAGGCACTATGCGCCTTTAGATATGATCAGTGATCTAAGACTTGTTTCATTTTGCTTACTTTGAACAAAAGTTGTAGAAAGATACTTACATAGAGAAAATATGTTCTTGAGTAACAAATGAGGGAATAAAAATGATTGAATTAAGAAGGCAAGAAGCAACTGAGATAGGTACTAGAAATTTTCATTTGGGTTAAAAGAAGAAAAGATTGTATGCCTATATTAAATAATAACAATGGAAACAACTTCAGCTTTTTGTTAATTTTACCACTGAATATTTTCTGATACTCTGTCTTTGTTTTTCTTTCTATCATGTTTTGCTGAGATAGAAGGACTAGGATCAGGGCTTTGACTTCAGACAATAGAGGTGAGTAACTAAACAAAGATCTTTTGAAGCTCATATGTTATATTCTGTGTGCCAGGTCTTGAGGTCTCTGTGTTCATCTTCTCAGAAGATTATTCAAGAATATTTTTATAATGTGTCTTTTTCCTCATTGAGAACTTCATCAAGGTTACCTACATTATTGTATCCTTATAATTTGTTCTTTCATTTTAATTCTTTTCTGCTTTGATGGAAAGATGAAAGGTATGAGAGAATTTTTTAGCAATTTCATATTGGATCAAAATTATTATACTGAAATCCAAATATGCCAAAATGTTATCAGATTTCTTCATCTGCTTAATTATTGAAATTTAAGAATTGAGACTTGATGATTTATAAGGTTTTTATGGTCACACTGCATTATACTTCTGCTTCTACTTTAATCTTTGGGGATTGACATGAATTGTTTCTCATTTTTGCAACATGGGAAGTTGTATGTGAAATTTTGTTAGCTCTCTTTAAGACCATTAAGTTTTTATATGATAAAAGTTGCGATAATTCTTTTGAAGCACAAAATAGTTCACTTTTCAATACTGTTCTAGGCCTTTAAAAAGGATATTATGTTAGAGATATTAAATAGGTATGGAAATACCATATCATTATTACTTCTTACTAAAACTTGAAATATACATCCTTAAGAAAAGTGTTTTATATATTTCCTGGTGTGTTGAAAATTTTGTGTTACCTGGGACCTAGTGGCTACTGCCTGAAGCATAGGCAAAATTTTTTCTTGACAAAGTTCAGTCACAGCTATTATCAAGTAGTGTTTATTTTTTATTCATTTATTATAATTTTAAAATTTAAATTTATTATCTAGAACCATAGAAGGTAATTCTAAAGAACTGTGCAACTACTAAGAAATAGTCACACATCAAAGAGGAAATTAGCTCTGCCAGATATTGAAATGAACTCTAGAACCTCAATCATTAACAACCTTTGGACAGACATATAGATAGCAGGAACAATAGGGCCTGTTTTTATTTTTAAAAATATTCTTACAAGCCCCTACTTGTATATTTGTTACCATTAATAGATTCACAAATTCATGGAGTTGGTGATACTGTCTCAATCTAAACAGTGTAACAGCACATTGATGCCTAATATCTATGCAGTGAATTGTCCATATTATGATGCTATCTTATAAGACTCAGGCACAGAAGAAAAATATAACTAACACAAAAAATCTTCCTTATGACCAGCTCCAGGCCCTTTGCCCCAAATGCAACTCTTCTGAAAATGTATTTCACATTTTTCCTCATTTTTTTCTTTATACAAATGTAATTATGTAGTTTTGCTCTCTGTGACTCCATTTGCTCAAGATTCTTACTAGTCAGGTGAACATTTTATTTGAAACATCAAATTCATTACTGACAGTTTTTTAGTAACATCTTTTTATTTTATATGCCTTTTAGGTATTAAAATTTTGTGTTATCTCCCATTATTGATTAATCTTGATAGGAGGGTTTTAATCATATTAATTATTTCAAATTATTTTTGTAGTTGTTTTTCCTTTTGTAAGTCTGTTTTCTATTTTGCTGATTTCTGCTCTTAACCTCTTTAATTTTTCCTTATAACTGTCTTGATTGTTGTCTATCTTCATCTAGCTTCTTGTAAAATATAATTCATTGAATTTTTTAGCCTTCCTCAATTCTAATATATTGTTTTTCACTCTAAATTTCCCTGTAAGCACTTTTTAACTGAATGAACACAAGTTTAGCATTTATATCTTTTCTATTACTAATATAAATGTATTTTCTTATTTCTATGTGCAGTTATTTTTGAATTATGGAGTATTTAGAAGGGCATTGCTTAATTCCCCAAAAGTAGGGCTTTTTCTCTTGGCCCTTATTACTGATTTCTAACCTAATTCCATATGATGTAAAAACATACTTCAAATTGATTTTATTACTTCTGAATAATTTTGTATCTCTGCAATAGTACAGGATATGGCATAATTTAATAATTATTCCATTTGCACTTACATTAATATATAGTTATATTATTTTGGATTCAGTGTTCTATATATGCCAATTATTTCTATTTTGAAATTGCTTTACCTATATCCCTTATATATTTACTAGTCCATGATCTGAAAATAAGTTACTTAGGGAAATTGATGGGGAAATAGTTATAGAGATAAGACACCTTGGTGGTTTCTGGAATGCTTGCAATATTTGTATATTAATCTGTGCCTTGATTAGTTGTTTTGTTTGGATTGTGCAAATTTATTGAGCTGTACAATTTTCATGCATGGAATTTCTACATATATACCGTATTTTAATGGAAAATTTAAAATATCTCATCAAATTAGTCCAAATATTAGCTAATACATTTCCTAGGAATATTGTCTAATATTGCTGTTTTGTTACTTGGGACTTAAAGATTGATGTCTTCAGGATAGGTCCAGCTTTCTCTTCTTCTTTTTTTTTAAAAAAAGATTTTATATATTTATTCGACAGAGATAGAGACAGCCAGTGAGAGAGGGAACACAAGCAGGGAGAGTGGGAGAGGAAGAAGCAGGCTCATAGCGGAGGAGCCTGATGTGGGGCTTGATCCCAGGATGCCGGGATCACTCCCTGAGCCAAAGGCAGATGCTTAACCGCTGTGCCACCCAGACGCCCCCCAGCTTTCTCTTCTAAACGCAGACATTATCAGTAAATCATAGCATTACATTGACAGTCATACCAAGAAAGACTTTCATTAGCAATCACTTAAATACTATTATTAATTGCAAAGCAAAATTTGTATGCTAAGATTCAGGTGTTCTGAAAGAGCCATTGTCTGGATAAATCATAATTTTTATAAAATTTTTATTATGATAATTTATATTCTGATAATACATGCAAGGATGACAGTGAGAGAACAGAATTTATTACATAGATTTAAAAAAAGTGTTCCCATAAAGAATTAATCAGGATTAGTTTCCATAGTGGGAATTTTAAAGGTTCAAGCATTATGCATGTTTCCTTTCAGGTAAGTTTGAGATTCGTATTTGGTATATGGGTTTTTCTTTTCATTTGTTTATCTTTAGTGCTTGTAATGCATACTTGAGAGTGAAAAAAAAAGAAAAGAAATATAAAGGTATGTTATGGTACCTGAATGAGGTTGTAAATTAATCGCACAGGATACAGAGAATTTTAATCTAGCATAGTGTTTACTTAGCTTTATAGAAGTGTATAGAATGTTCCATAGAAGAGAGAAACCATATGATAATTGTCTTTCTCTGCTTGACTTATTTCACTTTGCATTATCTCCTCCAGTGCCATCCATGTTGCAGCAAATGTTGAGAAATCGTTCTTTTTGATAGCTTAGTAATATTCCATTGTATATATGGACCACAAGAACTAGGAAGATCAGTAGGAGAAGAAAGGGATAAAGAAAGGGGGGTAATCAGAAGGGGGAATGAAGCATGAGAGACTATGGACTCTGAGAAACAAACTGCGGGCTTCAGAGGGGAGGGGGGTGGGGGAATGAGATAGGCTGGTGATGGGTAGTAAGGAGGGCACGTATTGCATTGTGCACTGGGTGTTATATGCAACTAATGAATCATTGAACTTTACATCAAAAACCAGGGATGTACTGTATGGTGACTAACATAATACAATAAAAAAATTATTATAAAAAAATCCAGAGTAGCAAACATATCAGACTTTAAAATAAAGTCTGTAAGAAGAGACAAAGAAGGGCACTATATAATAATAAAGGGGACAATCCAACAAAAAGATATAACAGTCGTAAATATTTATGCAACCAACATAGGAGCACCCAAATACATAAAACATTCAATAACAAACATAAATGAAATAATTAATAGTAATATAATAATAGTAGGGGAATTTAACATCCCATTTACATCAATAGACAGATCATTTAAACAGAAAATAAATAAGGAAATATGGCTTTGAGTGACACACTGGACCAGATAGTTTTAACATATATATTCAGAGCATTCCATTCTAAAACAGCAGAATACACATTCTTTTCAAGTGCACATGGAATGTTCTTCAGGATAAATCACATGTTAGCCCACAAAACAAACCTAGACAAATACAAGATCAAAGTTACATCATGCATCTTTCCTGACCACAATGCTATGAAACTAGAAACCAACCTCAAGAAAAAATCAGGAAAGACCACAAATTTATGTGGGTTAAATAACATACTAATAAATAATGAATGGGTCAACCAAGAAATCAAAGAAACAAAAAATACATAGAAATGAGTAAAAACCATGGAACTTTACATCAAAAACCAGGGATGTACTGTATGGTGGCTAACATAATATAATAAAAATATTATTATAAAAAAAAGGTAAAAAAAAGAAACAAGTAAAAATGAAAACACAATGGTCTAAAACTTTTGGGATGCAGGAAAAGCAGTTCTAAGAGGAAAATTTGTAGCCATACAGGCCTACCTCAAGAAGCAAGAAAAATCTCAGATAAGTAATGTAAACTTACACCTAAAGAAAGTAGGAAAAGAACAACAAACAAAACCCCAAACCAGCAAAGGAAGGAAATAAAGATCAGTGTAGAAATAAATGGCGAAGAGACTAAAAACAAAATAGAGCAGAGCAATGAAACTAGAATCTGGCTCTTTGAAAATATAAACAAAATGGATAAACCTCCACCCTCATCTGGACTCTCTCTCATCAAAGAGTGAGAGAGAGAGAGAACTTAAAATCACCAATGAAAGAGGGGAAATAGCAACAAACACCACAGAACAACTTTAAGAGAATTTTATGAAAAACTATATGTCAACAAATTAGACAACCTGGAAGAAATGGATAAATTCCTAGAAACATATAACTTACCAAAACTGAAGCAGGAAGAAATAGAAAATTTGAACAGACTGATTACCAGCAAGGAGATTGAATCAGTAATAATAAAAAAAATACCAAAACCAAAGCCCAGAACCAGATGGCTTCACAGGCAAATTCTACAAAACATTTAAAGAACAGTTAATACCTATGATACACAAACTCTCCCAAAAAGAACAGAAGGAAAACTTCCAAATTCATTCTGTGAAGTGAGTATCACCCTGATACCAAAACCAAATAAATACATCAAAACAAAAGAGAACTAAAGGTTAATGTCTCTGATGAACATAGATGCAAAAATCCTCAACAAAATACCAGCAAATAAAATCCAAAAATACATTTAAAAAATCATTCACCATGAACAAGTAAGATTTATTCCTGGGATGCAAGTGTGGTTAAATATTCTCAAATCAATCAATGTGATATATCACAGCAGTAAGAGAAAGGATAAAAATTGTGTGGTAATCTTAATAGACGCAGAACAAGCATCTGACAAAGTATAACATCCATTCATGAAAAATACCCTCAATAGAGTAGGTTTAGAGTGAACATACCTCAGTATAATAAAGGCCATATACAAAAAACCCACAGCAAGCATCATTCTCAGTGGGGGAAACTAAGAGTGTCCCACTAAGACTAGGAATAAGACAAGATAGACTGGTGATGAGTAGTAAGGAGGGCATGTATTACATGGTGCCCTGCGTGTTATACGCAACTAATGAATCATTGAACTTTACATCAGAAACCAGGAATGTACTGTATGGTGACTAACATAATATAATAAAAAAACATTAAAATACAAAATACAAAATAAATAAGTAAATAAAAGCAAAAAAAAAAAAAAACCACCAAATCCCCTATTTCACCCATCCCCCACACCCTGTGCTCTGGTGGCCATCAACTTCTCTAGATTTAAAGATCAGTTTACTGGTTTGCCTCTTATTTTTTTCCACTTTGTTCTTATGTTTCTTAAATTCACATATGAGTGAAAAAAAAAGAATAAGACAAGAATGTCCACTTTCATCATTTTTATTAAACATAGTAGTGAAAGTCCTACCCACAGCAATTAGACAAAAAAAGCAAATAAAAGCCATTCAAATTAGTAAGGAAAAAGTAAAAAACCTTTTTTGAAAATGATATAATACTCTATGTAGAAAATGGTTAAGATTCCACCAAAAACTACTAAAACTAATAAATAAGTTCAGTGAAGTCACAGGAACTGGAGGTTATTTTGCTAAGTGAGATAAGTCAATCAGAGAAACACAATTATCATATGGTTTCACTCATTTATGGTCCATAAGGAATTGTGCAGAGGACAATAGGGTGGGGGGGAAACTGAATGGGAAGAAATCAGAGAGGGAGACAAACGACATGAGATTCTTGACTCTGAGAAACAAACTGAGGGTTGTTGCAGAAAGGGAGGTGGGTGGGAGGATGGGGTAACTTGGTGATGGCCATTAAAGAGGGTACATGATATGATGAACACTGGGTGATATACTCAACTAATGAATCATTGAACATTGTATTAACTAATTGAATTTAAATAAAAAAAAGAAAGATGCTTTCAACACAGAAAAAAGAAAAAAAGAGGAGGGCAGGATGAATAGGAGGAACCCAGTGGATTTTTAGGGAAGTGAAACTATTCTGTATGATACTTTAATGGTGGATACATGTCATTATACACTTGTCAAAACTGAGTGTACAACTCAGAGTGAAACTGAATGTGAACTATATACCTTAGCTAATAATAAGGTAACAACATCAGTTTATCAATTGTAACACATGTATCACGTTAATGCAAGATGTTACTAACTGAGGAAACTGGATGTGAAGTTCGGCAGATATGGGCCAGCTGTATTTCCCACTCATTTTTTTTCTGTAAACATAAAACCACCAAAAGAAATAAAATCTATTTAAAAAACAAAACAAATAATCATGGTGCAGATATATGTTGCATTTCTATACACCAATAACAAAGCAGCAGAAAGAGAAATCAAGGAATTAATCCCATTTACAATTACACTAAAACCCATAAGATACCAGGAATAAATTTACACCATGAGATAAAAGATCCGTACTCTGAAAACTATAAAACACTGATGAAAGAAACTGAAGATGATGCAAAGAAATGAAAAGACAGCCCATCCTCATGGATTGGAAGAACAAACATTGTTAAAATATCTATACTACCCAAAGCAATATATGCATTTAATGCAATCCCTATCAAAATACCACCAGCATTTTTCTTTTTTTTTTTTTTTTTAAGATTTTATTTTATTTTTTCGACAGAGATAGGGACAGCCAGCGAGAGAGAGAACACAAGTAGGGGGAGTGGGAGAGGAAGAAGCAGGCTCATAGCAGAAGAGCCTGATGTGGGGCTCGATCCCATAACGCCGGGATCACGCCCTAAGCCGAAGGCAGACGCTTAACCGCTGTGCCACCCAGGCACCCCGACCACCAGCATTTTTCACAGAACTAGGACAAACAATCCTAACATCTGTATGAAACCACAAAAGAACCTAAATAACCAAAGCAACTTTGAAAAAGAAAACTAAAGCTGGAGGCATCACAATTCTGGACTTCAAGCTATATTACAAAGGTTTAGTGATCAAAACAGTATGGTACTGGGGCGCCTGGGTGGCTCAGATGTTAACCGTCTGCCTTCAGCTCAGGGCATGATCCCAGAGTCCTGGGATTGAGCCCCACATCAGACTCCTCTGCTGGGAGCCTGCTTCTTCCTCTCCCACTCCCCCTGCCTGTGTTTCCTCTCTTGCTGGCTGCCTCTCTCTCTGTCAAATAAATAAATAAAATCTTAAAAAAAAACAGTATGGTACTGGCACAAAAACAGATGCATAGATCAATGGAACAAAATAGAAAACTCAGAAATGAGCCCACAACTATATGGTCAATTAATCTTTGACATAGCAGGAAAGAATATCCAATGGGAAAAGGGTGCTGGGAAAACTGGACAGCAACATACAAAAGAATGAAAGGACTCTAGCTTCTTACACCATACACAAAAATAAATTCAAAATGGATGAAAGACTGAATGTGAGACAGGAAACCATCAAAATCCTAGAAAAGAACACAGACAGAAACCTCTTTGACATTGACCATACAACTTCTTACTAAAACAAGGGAAACAAAAGCAAATATGAACCATTGGGATTTCAACAAAATAAAAAGTTCCTGCACAGTGAAGGAAACAATCAACAAAACTGAAAGGCATTATACAGAGTACAAGATACTTGCAAATGACATATCTTATAAAGGGTTAGTATCCAAAATCTATAAAAAACTTATAAAACTCAACACCCAAAAAACCACAAATAATCCAGTTAAGAAATGGGCAAAAGACATGAATAAATATTTTTCCAAAGAAGATATCCAGGTATCTAACAGACACATGAAAAGATGCTCAACATTATTCATCATCAGGAAAATACAAATCAAAACTACAATGAGATATCAGTTTACACCAGTCAGAATGACTAAAGTCAAGAACACAAAAAACAAATGTTAGCAAGGATGTGGAGAAAATGGCACCCTCTTGCACTGTTGATGGAGTATAGATGTCCTCAAAAATTCAAAATAGTACTAACCTATGATCTAGAAATTGCCACACTAGCTATTTACCCAAAGCATAGAAAAATACTGATTTGGAAGGATGCATGCACCCCAATGTTTATAGCAGCATTATCTACAAGAGCCGAATTATGGAAAGAGCCCAAATGTCCTCATTGACTGATGAATGGATGAAGAAGAGGTGGTATATATACACTGGAATATTACTCAGCCATAAAAAAGGATGAAATCTTGCCATTTGCAATTACATGGGTGGAGTTAGAGAGTATTATGTTAAGTGAAATAAGTCAGTCAGAGAAAGCCAGATACCATATGATTTGAATCATATGTGGAATCTAAGAAAGAAAACAGATGAACATAGGGGGGAAAAAAAGAAAGACAAACAAAGAAACCCTTAACCACAGAGAACGAACTAATAGTTACCAGAGGGGAGATAGTGAGGAGTGGGTTAAGTAGGTGATAGGGATTAAGGAGTGCACTTCTTGTGATGAGCTCTGGGTATTGTATGGAAGTGTTGAATCACTGTATTGTACACTTGAAACTAATATTACACTGTATATTCACTAAATGGAATTTAAATAAAAACTTAAGAAGAAGAAGGGGCACATTCACCCCAATGTTCATGACAATAATGTCCATAATTGACAAACTGTGGAAGGAGCCGAGATGTCCTTCGACAGATGAATTGATAAAGAATATGTTAGATAGATATACACACACACACACACACACACACACACACACACACACAATGGAATATTTCTCAGCCATCAGAAAGGATGAATACCCACCATTTGCATCTACGTGGATGGAACTGGAGGGGATTATGCTAAGTGAAATAAGTCAAGCAGAGAAAGACAATTATCATATGGTTTCATTCATATGTGGAACATAAGGAATAGAGCAGAGGACCACAGTGGAAGGGAGTGAAAACTGAATGGGAAGAAATCAGAGATGGAAACAAACCATGAGAGACTCTGGACTCCAGGAAACAAATTGAGGTTTACAGAAGAGAAGGGGTGGGGGGGAATGGGGTAACCGGGTGATGGGTATTAAAGAGGGCACCTCATGTGGTGAGTACTGGGTGTTATACACAATTAATGAATCATTGAACACTACAACAAAAACTTATGATGTACTTTATGCTGGCTAACTGAACATAAAATATATAAATTATAAACATGAAATTGAACATGACATATATGTATGAAATGCACATAAAAATATATATAAAGAATTTATGCAAATCAACACCAAAAAAATAACCAAAACAATTTAAAAATGTGCAAAAGACATGAACAGACATCTCCAAAGAAGACATCCAGATAACCAACAGAAACATGAAAAGATGCTCAACACTCATAGAGAAATGCAAATCAAAGCTACAATAAGATATTACCTCATATGTAAGAAGAGCTAAAATCAACAACATAAGAAACAACAAGTGTTGGCAAGGATGTGGAGGCAAGGATGTTGGCAAGGAGGTGGGAATGCAGACTGGTGCAGCCTCTCAGGAAAACAGTATACAGGTGCCTAAAAAATTAAAAATATAACTACACTAGGATCCAGCAGTCACGCTACTGGGTATTTACCCAAAGAATGCAAAAACACTAATTCAAACTGATACATGCCTGTCTATGCTTATTGCAGCATTATGTACATGGGAGTAGACCAAGGGTCCACTGATTGATGAATGGGTACAAAAGAATGGCTAAAAAATTATCTCTTAAAGAAGAATTAAATCTTACCATTCGCAATGGCATGGATGAATCTAGAGAGTATAGCCCTAAGCAAAATAAACCAGAGAAAGATAAATACCATATGATTTCACTAATGTGTGGAATTTAAGAAATCTAAGAAACAAAACAATCAAGCAAAGGGGAAAAACAAAAGAGAGTCAAAACAAGGAACAGACTCTCAATTATAGAGAACAATCTGATCTTTACAGGGGAAGTGGTTGGGGGGATGGTTGAAATAAGTGATTGGGAGTTAAGGAGTGCACTTGTGATGAGCACAGGGTGATGTATGGAAGTTTTGTATCACTATAGTGTACACCTAAACTAATATTAACACTGTTAACTAATGAATTAAATAAAAACTTAAAAAATTACTAGAAAAAATACATTTATAGTACTGTACTGTAAAAAAGTCCACATATAAGTGGACCTGCACAGTTCCAACCCATGTTGTTCAAGTGTCAACTGTATTATATAATTTCACTTTTGTGTGGAATCTAAAAAGTCAAATTCATAGAAACAAAGAGTGAAATAGTAGTTATCCAGTGCTAGGGGATGAGGAAAGTGGGCAGATTTTGGTCACAGGGTACTAAATTCAGTTATAAGATATACAAGTTCTGGGATTCTGATGCAAAACATAATGACTATAGTTAATACTGTACTATATTCTCAAAATGTGCAAAGAGAGATCCTGAGTATTTTCACCATACTAAAAAAAAAAAGAAAATAAGATAACTATATGAGGTTATGGATGTATTAATTAACTTGATTGTGGCAATCATTTCACAGTGCATACTTATATGAAATTATTATGTTGTAAACCCTAACTATGTTAAATTTTTATCTGTCAATTATGCCTCCATAAACTCTGAAAAAAGGGTAGATCAACTAGACAAGATCAATAAGAAATGAGAAATTTAACACCTAATACAGATCTGTAGAATACGTGACTCAAAAATAATTGATTGCACATACTTCCCAAATGCCCTGGAACATTCTCCAGAAAGATTATTTGTTAGGCTGTAAAACCCACATCAATATATTTAATAGAATTGAAATCATTCAACTCATATTCTGTGACCACTTGGATATTATATTAGAAATCAATAACAGAAATAATTTTGGGAAATTCACAATGATGTGGAAATTAAACAATACACTCCTAAAAACCTGACAAGTCAAAGAACAAACTACAAGAGAAATTAGAAATACTTTGAGATCAGTGAAATTGAATAAACATGATACCAAAATTATGTGGATGTAGCTAAAGCAGAGCTTAAATGGAAATTTATAATGATGTATGCTTATATTTAAAAAAGAAGAAAGATCTCAAATCAATGACTTTCCACCATATAAAAAAGAATAGAGGAGAAAGTTTAACCCAACATAAGCAGAAGGAATAAATAATAAAATTAACACAGAAATAAATAATTACAAGAAAAACAAGAGAGAAAATAAATGAAACTAAAGTTGGTTCTTTGGCAATATCAATGAAATTGACATACCATTAGCTAGACTAAGTAAATAAGAAAGAGAAGATTCAAGTTCTAAAATCAAGAACAAAAGTAGGAACAGCACGACTCACCTCACAGAAATAAAAGGAATTATAAAGGAATAGTGTGAACCCATAAATGTCACAAAAATAGATAAATTATATGAGATGGACAAATTCTTTGAGGGTTGCACCCACTACCAAAGCTGAAGCAATAGAAAAATGAGAATAGACCATTTAAAATTAAAGAGATTGAATTCTATCAAACTTTTTAAAAAAGATTTTATTTATTGACAGAGAGCAAGACAGCCAGCAAGAGAGGGAACACAAGCAGGGGGAGTGGGAGAGGAAGAAGCAGGCTCCCAGTGGAGGAACATGATGTGGGGCTTGAGGTGCCTGCCTGGCTCAGATGGTTAAGCGTCTGCCTTCGGCTCAGGTCATGATCCCAGAGTCCTGGGATCGAGCCCCACGTCGGGCTCCCTGCTCAGTGGGGAGCCTGCTTCTCCCTCTCCCTCTGCCACTCCCCCTGCTTGTGCTCTCTCTCTCTCTCAAATGAAAAAGTCTTAAAAAAAATGATGTGGGGCTTGATCCTAGGACTCTGGGATCATGCCCTTAGCCGAAGGTAGATGCTTAATGACTGAGCCACCCAGGCTCCCCCTATCAAACATTTAAGTAGGCAGAAGAGTAGGGGTCCTCATTTCATCTGCTCCCTTGAATTTAGCTAGACAACTATCAAATCATTCTGAACACCTATGACTTCAACCTTAGATATAAGAAAACAATTGCTGGACTTCTACAAATACAAAAGTGACCACTTTTTGCAAGATAGGAAGTGCAGAGAAGTGAACTGGAGGGGATATATCAGGAGAAATGGCAGGGGAAACCTCCATAAACCAGCTACTGGGGAGTGATTTGGCCTCAGAGGGCAAATTCAGAACTTTTAGAAGTCTTCTCCAGTGAGAAATGTCCCTGCCTGAAAGGTGCTCAGATGGTAAAGCTGGGCAGAATTCTAGGTGGGATAGTGAGGTCGCAGGATCCCCAGGGTCACAGAAAGAATTGGGGTGCCTGAGCCAGAAGAGTTCCCAGGCATTGGAGCAGAGAAACCAGCTACAGTCAGTGAGCCCAGAAGTAGGCTTTCAGCTCAGTTTGCCATAAACTGCAAACCCCAGCACTATCCAGCAACCACTCTCCGTGCGGGAGCCCTGCAAAGGGCAGAGATGGGATGACCCTTCTCCTTCCCCTAGGAGATGCAATGCCAGTGCGCACCTGATGGTTGCACAGTTATCAGGCAGATAACTGAGAATCAGCACAGCAGGGCCCTCCCTCAGAAGACCAGCTGGAATATTAGGTGAATACCAAGTTCACCAAGCACACAAAACTGCAAAATTCCAGAGCTAGGGGGAAATACTATATAGAATTCTAGTTTTTTTCTTATGATTCTTTTACCTTTCAGTTTAAAATTTTCCTTCTCTTTTTTTTTCCTTTTCAACTACTTTCTTATTTTATCAACTCCTTGTTTTTAAGTATTTGTTAAGATTTTATTTATTTATTTGAGAGAGAGAGCACAAGTGGGGTGAAGGGCAGAGGGATAAGCAGACTCCTGCTGAGCAAGGAGCCCAATGCAGGGCTCAGTCCAGGACTCTGGGATTGTGACCTGAGCTGAAGGTAGACATTTAACTGACTGAGCCACCCAGGTGCCCCTTTAAGTCTTTTTTTTTTAACTTTCATTTCTACACTTACATTTTATAGATATATTCTTCATTTTCAGCTTCCTTTCACTGTACAAAATTTTATTTTCATATATATATGCAAATTTTGCCCTCTTTACAATTTTGGGATTTAGTGTCTTCTAACAAGCAAAGCAAAATATACCCAGGACCAAGTGGATCACGCTGTTTTGTCCACCTGGGAGTTTCTATTCTCTCCTTTTTCCTTTTTTTTTTCCTTTTCATTTCTCTTTTGGTTTCTGACCTCTTCAGATTTGTCTAGTGTATATTTTGCTTGGGTCATGGTTGATATTCTTTATTTTGTTCTCTTGTTCATCCACTCTTCTCTGGGCAAAATGACTAGAAGGAGGAATTCACAGCAAAGGACAGAACCAGAGGTAATACTCTCTGCCACAGATCTAATCAACATGGATATAAATAAAATGTCAGAGCTGGAATTCAGGTTAATGATTATAAAGTTACTAGCTGGGCTTGAAAAAAGCATAAACCATGGGAGGAGATTATGCTAAGTGAAATAAGTTAAGCAGAGAATGACAATTACCATATGGTTTCACTCATATGTGGAATATAAGGACTAGAGTAAAGGACCACAGAGGAAGGAAGGGAAAACTGAATGGGAAGAAATCAGAGAGGTAGACAAACCATGAGAGACTCTGGACTCTGGGAAAAAAACTGAGGGTCATAGAATGGAGGGGGTGGGGGGATGGGGTAGCTGAGTGATGAGAATTAAGGAGGGCATGTGTTGTAATGAGCATTGGGTGTTATACAGAACTAATGAACTGTTGAACACTACATCAAAAACTAATGATGTGCTATATGTTTGCTAACTGAACATAATAAAAAAAATTTTTAAAGAGCACATTTGTTATAATGAGCACTAAGAAATGTATATAATTGTTGAATCATATTGTTTAACTGATACTATGTTAATTATACTTGAATTTAAATAAATTAATAAATTTAATTTATTATAATAAATAATAAATAAATAAAATTAATAAAAATTTTAAATTAAAAAATTAAAAAGAAAAAGAAAAAAGCATAAAACACACTAGAGAATCTCTTAGTGCAGAAAAAAATCTAATCAGGCTGAAATTAAAAATGCTTTAACTGAGATGCAGTCTAAATTGGATTCTCTAACAGCTAGGGTAAATGAGGTAAAAGAGAGAGTCAGTGACATAGAAGACAATATGATGGAGGGAAAGAAGCTGAGGAAAAGAGAGGAAAAGAACTAATGGACCATGTAAGGAGGCTTGAAGAAAACAGTAGTACTATAAAGCGAAACAATATTAGAATTACTGGGGTCCTAAAGGAAGAAGAAATAGAAAAAGGGCCAGAAGGTATATTTGAGCAAATCATAGCTGAGAATTTCCCTAATCTCGGGAAGGAAACAAGCACTCAAGTCCAAGAGTTGGAAAGAATGCCCCCAAAATCAATAAAAATTGACCAACACCCTGACATGTAACAGTGAGGACTGCAAATTTCAGAGATAAAGAGAAAATCCTGAAAGCAGCTCAAGGCAAGACCTCCTTAACCTGCAATGGTAGAAACATTAGACTGGCATCAGACCTATCCACAAAGAACTGGCAGGCCAGAAAGGGCTGGCATGATATATTCAGCAGACTAAATAAGAAAAACATACAGCCAAGAATATTGTATCCAGCAAGGCTGTAATTCAGAATGAGCTTCCAGGACAAAGAGAAACTAAAAGAATTTGTGATCACTAAACCAGCCCTGCAATAATTATTAAAGGGGATATTGTAAGTGAAGAGAGAGCCCAAAAGTAACAAAGATCAGAAAGGAACAGAGACAATCTACAGTCACAGGGATTTTACAGGTAATACAATGGCCCTAAATTCATATCTTTCAATAGTTACTCTGAATGTAAATGGGTTAAATGCTCCAATCAAAAGACATAGGATATCAGATTGGATTAAAAAAAAAAGACCCATCCACATGCTGTCTACAAGAGACTCATTTTAGACCTAAAGACACCTCCAGATGAAAGTGAAGGGGTGGTGAACAATTTATGATGCCAATGGATATCAAACAAAAGCTGGCATAGCAATCCTCATATCTGACAAATTAGATTTTAAAACAAAGACTGTAGTAAGCAATGAAGAGGAACAATATATCATACTTAAAGTATCTATCCAACAAAAAGATGTAACAATTACAAATATTTATGCTCCTAACTTGGGAGCAGCCAATTAATAACCAAATTAAAGAAACACATTGATAATAATACATTAACAGTAGGGGACTTCAATACCCGACTCACAGCAATAAACAGCTCATCTAGGAAGATCAACAAGGAAACAAAGGCTTTGAATGACACATTGGACCAGATGGACTTCACAGATACATACAGAGCATTCCATCCTAAATCAACAGAATACACATTCTTCCTGAGTTCACATGGAACATTCTCTGGAATAGATCACATACTGGGCCACAAATCAGGTCTCAACTGATACCAAAATATCGGGATTATTCCCTGAATATTTTTGGACCACAATGCTTTGAAACTTGAACTCCATCACAAGAGGAAATTTGGAAGGAACTCAAATTTAATAGGATTAAATTAAATTTAAAAAATGTCTGAAAAGAGAAAAATAAGTAAAGAACAACATAAAAATAATAATAGATTGAATGGGTCAACCAGGAAATTGAAGAAGAATTTTAAAAATTCATGGAAACAAATGAAAATGAAAACACAGCTGTTCAAGTAGTGATTAGCTACATTTAACCAGAATTAACCCATGTTTATTCTTCAAATTCAAATGTCGTTTCCTTTCTGTAACTTCTGACCCCACATGCAGAATTCATTGCTCCATCATGTATCGTCTCATAGGATTTTATGTATGTCTATGATAGCATTTGCCATTCTTTATTTTAATTATTACTTGGGTGAATCCTAACTATAACATAACATAATAAAAAGTTTATAAAAAATGAAACAAATAAACAAAACCTTTGGGATACAGCCCCAGGCAGTCCTAAGTGGGAAATACATAGCAATACAAGCCTTTCTCAAAAAATTAGAAAAGTCTTAAATAAACAAGCTAACCTTACACCTATAGGAGCTGGGTAAAGAACAACAAATAAAGCCTAAACCTAGCAGGAGAAGAGAAATAACAAAGATTAGAACAGAAATTCATGAAATAGAAACCAAAAACCAGTAGAACAAATCCATGGAAGTAGAAGCTGGTTTCTTGAAAGAATCAATAAGATCGATAAACCCCTAGCCAGACTTATTAAAAGAAAAGAGAAAACCCAAATAAATAAAATCATGATTGAAAGAGGAGAGATCACAACCAGCACCAAGTAAATGCAAACAATCTTAAGAACATATTATGAACAACAATATGCCAACAAATTAGGCAATCTGAAAGAAATGGATGCATTCTTGGAAACATATAAACTACCAAAACTGAAACAGAAAAATGCAAAACCTGAACAGACCCATAATCAGTAAGGAAATTGAAGCAGTAATCAAAAATCTCCTAAAAAACAAGAGTCCAGGGCTGGATGGCTGCCCAAGGGAATTCTACCAAATATTTAAAGAATAACAAATACTTTTTTTCCTGAAGCTTTTTCAAAAAATAGAAAGAGAAGGAAAACCTCCAAACTCTTCTATGAGGCCAGGACTATCTTGATCCCAAAAGCAGACAAAGACCCCACCACAGAGGAGAACTACAGACCAATATCCGCGATGAACATGGATGCCAAAATACTCAACAAGATACTATCCAATAGGATCCAACAGTACATTAAAAGGATTATTCACCACAACCAAGTGGGATTTATTCCTGGGCTGCAAAAGTGGTTCAACATCTGCAAATCAATCAATGTGTTACACCATATTAATAAAATAAAGGACACGAACCATATGATCCTCTCAATAGATGCATAAAAAGCATTTCACAAAATACAGCATCCTTTCTTGATTAAAATTCTCCACGTTTTCAGTATAGAGGAAACATACCTCAATATCAAAGACCCATCTATGAAAAGACCACAGCAAATATCATTCTCAGTGGAGAAACCCTGAGAGCTTTTTCCCTAAGGTTAGGAACATAACAGGGATGCCCTCTCACAACAGCTATTCAACATAGTAATAAAGTCCTAGGCCTCAGCAATTAGACAACAAAAAGAAATAAAAGGCATTCAAATTGGTGAAGAAGAATTCGAGCTTTCACTCTTCACAGATGACATGATGCTTTATGTGGAAAACCCAAAAGACTCCACCCCAGCAATTCAGCAACGTGGCAGGATACAAAATCAATGCACAGAAATCAGTTGCATTTCTATACATTAACAATGAGACTGAAGAAAGAGAAATTAAGGAATCAATCCCATTTACAACTGCACCAAAAACCATAAGATACCTAGGAATAAAGCTAACCAAAGAGGTAAAGGATATGTACTCTAGAAGAAATTACAGGACACTTATGGAAGAGGTTAAGGAAGACACAAAGACATGGAAAAACTTTCCATGCTCATGGATTGGAAGAGTAAACATTGTTAAAATGTTATGCTGCCCAGAGCAATTTACACATTCAATGCCATCCAGTTCAAAAAACCATCAACATTTTTCTTGGAACTGGAACAAAAAATCCTAAAATTTGTAGGGAACCAGAAAAGACCCTGAATAGCCAGGGGGATGTTGAAAAGGAAAACCAAAGCTGGGGGCATCACAATGCTTGACTTCATGCTACGTTACAAAGCTGTGATCACCAAAACAGTGTGGTACTGGCACAAAAATAGACACATAGATCAATGGAACTGAATAGAGAACCCAGAAATAGACCCTCAACTCTATGTTCAACTAGTCTTCAACAAAGCAGGAAAAAATATCCACTGGGGGGGAAAAAAGACAGTTTCTTCAATAACTGGTGCTGGGAAATTTAGACAGCCACATGCAGAAGAGTGAAACTGGACTATTCTCTTACACCATACACAAAAATAAACTCAAAATGAATAAAAGGCCTAAATGCAAGAAGGGAATCCATCAAAATCCTAGAGGAAAACACTGGAAGTAACCTCTTCGACCTCAGCTTCAGCAACTTCTTGCAAGACACATCTCTAAAGGCAAGGGAAACAAAAGCAAAAATGAACTATTGAGACTTCATCAAGATAAAAAGCTTCTGCATAGCAAAGGAAACAGTCTACAAAACTAAAAGGCAACCTACAGAATGGGAGAAGATGTTTGCAAATGACATATCAGATAAAGGGCAGTATCCAAGATCCATAAAGAACTTATCAAACTCAACACCCAAAAAGTAAATAATACAGTCAAGAAATGGGCAGAAGATATGAACAGACATTTCTCCAAAAAAGACATACAAATGGTCAACAGACACATGAAAAAATGTTCCATGTCCCTTGGCATCAGGAAATACAAATCAAAACCACAATGAGATACCACCTTACACCAGTTCATAGCAGCAATGCCCACAATAACCAAACCACAGTTTGGAAGGACCCAAGATGTGGTTCATATATACAATGGAATATTACTCAGCCATTAGAAAGGATGAATACTTACCATTTACACTGACATCAGTGGAACTGGAGGGTATTATGCTAAGTGAAATAAGTCAATCAGAGAAAGACAATTATCATATGGTTTCACTCATATGTGGAATATAAGAAATGGTGCAGAGGATCATAGGAGAAGGGAGGGAAAACTGAGTGGGAAGAATTCAGAGAGGGAGACAAACCATGAGAGACTCACAACTCTGAGAAACAAACTGAGGGTTGCAGCAGGGGAGGTGGGTGGGGGATGGGGTAATTGTGTGATGGGCATTAAGGAGAGCACGTGCTGTGATGAGCACTGGGTGTTATACACAATTGATGAATCATTGAACACTACATCTGAAACTAATGATGTACTATATGTTGGTTAATTGAATTTTTAAAAAAGGAGTCTATTATATTTTTGCACTTATGCTTAGCCATTCCAATGTCCTCCTTTTCTTTCTTAAGCTACAAGATACCCTTATTCTTTCCTTTATATTTAAAAAACTTTCTTTAGGGCTCCTGGGTTGCTCAGTTGTTTGAGCTTCTGCCTTTGGCTTGGGTCATGATCCCAGGGTCCAAAAATTGACTCCTGCATTGGACTCCCTGCTCGGTGGGGATTCTGCTTCTCCCTCTACCCCTCCCTCCTGCTTGTGTTTTCTCTCTCTACATCTCTCTCCCTCTCAAATAAATAAACAAAATCTTTAAAAAAGAAAAAAAAAACTTTCTTTAGTCTTTCCTTAATGGTAGGTTTGTTAGAGACAGATTCTCTTTGCTTTCCCTTTTCTAAGAATGTCTATATTTCCTTTTTTCTGAAGAATAGTTTTTCTGGGTATGACATTTATATTTGATGATTTTCTTTAAGTTCCTGAAAAATATCGATTTACTTCCTCTTTCTCTTCATATTTTCAGATGAGGAATCCACTGTCATTTGAATTTTTTTTCTAAGAGTAAGGTGTCATTTCTTTCTAGCTTTTTCCAAGATCTTTTCTTTAATTTTTCAGAGTTTTATTAGCATGGATTTCTTTGGAGTTATACTTTTTTGATATGTTAAGCTTCTTAAATCTACAGATTTTCCAATTTGGGGGAGTTTTAAGCCATTATTTTTTCCAAATATTTTGTTATTTACACACTTTCTTCTCTCTTCTGGTACTCTGATGTTTTGAATATTAGTTCTTTTGTTATTGTGCACAGGTCCCTAAGACAGTGATCATTGTTTTCAGCCTTTTTAAAAATCTTTTGTTCAGATTGAGTAGATTCTTTTCATCTGTCCTCAAATTCATCAATTCTTTCCTTTGTCATCTTCACTCTACTATTTAAGCCCATCTATCAGGCTTTTTATTTTGTTATTGTATTATTTATTTCTATAATTTGGTTTTGGTTCTTTTTTATAATTTCTATTACTTTGCTGAGATTTTCCATTTTTATTTCTTTAAGAGAATCCATAATTACTTTTTGTAGTATTTTTATAACGACTTCTTAAAATTTTTGTCAGGTGAATTTAATATCTCATTCGTGTTGCTATTGGAACTTATAGAATGTTTTTTTTTCACTCATGGTGTGATTTTCCTAGCTGTTGGTATGATTACTGATTTTCATTGTATCCTAGACATTTTAGATATTATGTAATTCTAGTTCCTGTTTAATCTTTTTTTTTTAAATCAGGCAGTTCCCCTAGTTAGGTGTAGTTCAAAGTCTTGGTGAGTGTGTATATACAGCTTCCTATTGTCTCATCCACCCCCCCCACATACACACACACATACCCCTTTCCAGCAAAGTGGAATGCTGAAACACTTCTTTGTTGTGTGTGAGGAGTAAAAGTGCACCTTCCCTCTTAGGCCCATTGACACTTTCTCAGCAAAAGTAAGGCACCGACTCACACTACTTTTTTGCCTCCAAGTGGGGGTATGAAGTCAGTTCCCTATTGGACCTTGCTGAAACCTGATGAAGAACTAGCCCCATCACACCCTTTCTTGTTTATTGTCATTGATATCCAGTGAGAGTGGATGCTCAGCTGGGACTTATTGATACCAGGGGTGCTTTACATGGTGGTAGAGTGTAGAGAAATGGTGACTAACTTTGCCTCACACTGTCTTATTAAGTCTTATTACTGCATGATAGGGGTAGAGGTTCAGCTTGCTGTTGAATTCCACAGACATTTGCTGTGATAGGAGCAATGCACCACCTGCTTCTCCCTGGCAAGTGATGAATATTCAGCTCCCTGCTCAGTTCTCCTCACACTACCCTGGCAAAGGAATTGATATGCCTTATATAATTCCACTAGATGGAGAATGGAAGACCAACATGGTAGTACCACACTTCCAGGGAATCAAACTATCACCACCTATTTTGTGGTGCAGGGAACCCTGATGAAACAGGAAGAGGATCAGAGGGTCCATAGTTTTTTCATTGGTATTTGGCTCAGAGTGTGGGTGTTGGCAAAAATATTGTTATTAGGTCCTTTGTTATTGAGAACAGAATTCGGGGAAGCTTTTAAAAAATGTCTATGCCTATTTGCAGTTTGGGTTGGAGCTTGAAGCAGCACTCATCTAGGATATATGAAAAGCATTGAGGAAACTCAGAGATCTCACTGCAATATAATTCCTCTAGTCTCAAGGTTCCTAAGTAGTGCACCTTCTTCCTTTCATATAAAAACTGTTTGAGTCCTCCTATGTTTACTTACTGTGCTATGTCCAGGGAATTTTAGTTAAAGGGAGGACGATCTTAGAGTAATGGGGATGCAGCCTATTGGCTTGAACCAAAAATCTCTCTCTTTGACTTTGTTGGCCTACATTTCCTCTCCTTTCAAATATACCAGTTGTCTGAACTCAAGAAATTGTGATCACATTCTACTGAAATGATTCCTTATGATTTTAACTTTTTGATTTTGAAATTTCATGTAAAAGTCAAATAGAAATCACCTTGGCCTTTTTTGTTTCTGCTGATCTCTCTTTTCTTTCAAATTGTTATTTAAATTCTAGTTAGTTAATATATAGTGTAATATCGGTTTCAGGAGTAGAAGTAGTGATTCATCACTTACATATAATACCCACTGCTCATCATAACAAGTTCCCTCCTTAATACCCATCACCCATTTAGCCCATCCTCCTGCCCACATCCCTCATTTTTTTCCATCAACCCTCATTTTGTTTTCCATCATTAACTCTCTTTTACAGTTTGCTTCCCTTTTCTCTTTTTTCTCTTCTCACATGTTCATCTGTTTTGTTTCTTAAATTCCACATATGAGTGAAATCATATGGTATTTGTCTTTCTCTGACTTATTTCACTTAGCACAACATACTCCAGCTCTATCCATGTCATTGCAAATGCCAAGATTTCATTTTTTGATAGCTGAATAATATTTCATTGTGTGTGTGCGTGTGTGTGTGCGTGTGTGTGTATGCCACATCTTCTTTATCCATTCATCAGTCGATGGACATTTTGGCTCTTTCTATATTTTGGCTTTTGATAATTCTGCTATAAATATTAGGGTACATGTACTCCTTCAAATCTGTATTTTTGTGTCCTTTGGGTAAATAGTAGTGTAAATTCTGGATCATAGGGTAGTTCTATATTTCACTTTTTGAAGAACCTCCATACTGTTTTCCACAGTGGCTGCACTAGTTTGCATTCCTACCAACAGTGTACGAGAGTTCCCCTATCTCCATATCCTTGCCAACATCTGTTCTTTCCTGTGTTGTTAATTTTAGCCATTCTCACAGGTGTCAAGTGGTATCTCATCGAGTGTTGTTGGTTTTTTTTTTTTTTAATTTCGCTAATGATGAATGATGTTGAGCAATTTTTCCTGTGTCTGTTAGCCATCTGGTTGTCTTCTTTGGAAAAATGTCTGTTCTGCCCATTTCTTAACTGGATTATTTATTTTGGGGGGATTATGTGATAAGTTCTTTATATGTTTTGAATATACCCTTTATCAGATATGTCATTTGCAAATATCTTCTCCTATTCTGTAGGGTGCCTTTGAGTTTTGTTGATTGTTATCTTCTTTGTGCAGAAACTTTTTATCTTGATAATGTCTCAATAGTTCATTTTTGCTTTTGTTTCCCTTGCCTCCTGAGACATGTCTAGTAATAAGTTGTTATGGCCAATGTCAAAAAGGTTTTTTGCCTGTGTTCTGCTCTAGGACTTTGATGGTTCCCTGTCCCACATTCAGGTCTTTCAGCCATTTCAAATTTATTTTTGTGCATGATGTAAGAGAATGGTCCAGTTTCATTCTTCTACACATGGCTGTACAGTTTTCCCAACACCATTTGTTGAAGAGACTGTCCTGCTTTGCTGAAGATTAGTTGACCATAGAGTTGAGGGTCCATTTCTGGATTTTCTATTGTGTTCCATTGATCTATGTGTCTGTTTTTGTGCTAGTGCCATATGGTCTTAATGATCACAGATTTGTAATATAGCCTCAAGTCCAGAATTGTGATACCTCTAGCTTTGGTTTTCTTTTTCAACATTACTTTAGCTATTCAGGGTCTTCTGTGGTTCCACACAATTTTTATGTTTATTTATCCTAGCTGTGTGAAAAGTGGTGGTTGTATTTTGATAGGGATTGCATTAAATGTGTAGATTGCTTTGGTAGTATGGACATTTTAACAATATTTATTCTTCCAATCCATGAGCATGGATTTTTTTTCCATTTCTTTGTCTCCTGTTCAAATACTTTCATTAGTGTTCTATAGTTTTCAGAGTACATATCTTTTACCTGTTTCATCAGGATTATACCTAGGCTGGTGATGGTTTTTCATGCAATTGTAAATGGGATTGATTCCTTGATTTTTCTCTCTGCTGCTTAATTATTGATGAACAGAATTGCAACTTATTTCTGTTCATTGATTTTACATCCACAACTTTGTTTAATTTGTGTATCAATTCCAGTAATTTTTGGTGGAGTCTTTGGGGTTTTCTACATAGAGTATCATGTCATCTGCAAATAGTGAAAGTTTGACTTCTTCCTTGCCAATTTGATGCCTTTTATTTCTTTTTGTTGTCTGATTGGTGAGGCTAGGACTTTCAGTAATAAGTTATAGCAGTGAGAGTGGACATTCTTGTCTTATTCCTGACTGTAGAGGAAAAGCTCTGTTTTTCTCCATTGAGGATGATATTAGCTGTGGATCTTTCATATGTGGCCTTTATGGTGTTGTATGTTGCATGTTCCATCTAGCCCTACATTGTTGAGGGTTTTTATCAAGAAAGGATACTGTATTTTGTCAAATGCTTTTTTTGCATCTATTGACAGGATCATGTTGTTCTTATCCATTTTTTATTAATGTGGTGTATCACGTTGATTGATTTGTGAATATTGAACTAACCCTGCAGCCCATGCATAAATTCCACTTGATAGTGGTGAGTAATTTTTTATGTACTTTTCTATTTGATTTGCTAGTATCTTGTTGAAAATTTTTGCAGCCATGTTCATCAGGGATGTTGGCTTATAATTCTCCTTTTTAATGTGGTCTTTGGTTTTGGAATAAAGGTAATCCTGGCTTCATAGAAGAAGCTTGGAAGTTTTCCCACCATCTCTATTTTTTTTTTTTGGAACAGTTTCAGAAGAATAGGAACAAACTCTTCTTTAAATGCCTGGTAGAGGGGCGCCTGCATGGCTCAGTCAGTTAAGCATCTGCTTTCGGCTCAGGTCATGATCCCAGGGTCCTGGGATCGAGCCCTGCATCAGGCTCCCTGCTCAGCAGGAAGCCTACTTCTCCTACTCCCGCTCCCCCTGTTTGTGCTCGCTCTCTTTCTCTACTAAATAAATAAATAAATAAATAAATAAATAAATAAATAAATAAAATCTAGTGGAATTCCCCTGGGAAGCCATCTGGCCCTGGACTTTTGTTTGTTGGGAGATTTTTGATTACTGATTCAATTTCTTTGCTGGTTATTGGTCTGTTCAAATTTTCTATTTCTTCTTGTTTCAGTTTTGGTAGTTTTTAGTTTTCTAGGGATTAGTCCATTTCTTACAGATTTCCTAATTTGTTGGCATATAATTTTTCCTAATACTCTCATAATTGTTTGTATTTCTGTGGGATTGGTTGTGATCTCTCCTCTTTCATTCATGATTTTATTTATTTGAGTCCTTTCTCTTTTCTTTTTGATGAGTATGGCTGGGGGGAGTCATCAATTTTTTTTATCTTTCAAAGAACCAGCTCTTAATTTGGTTGATCTCTTCTACTGTTTTCTCTTTGTTTCTTTCTATATCATTTATGTATGCTCTAATCTTTATTATTTCCCTTCTCCTGGGATTAGGCTTTATTTGCTGTCCTTTTCTAGCTCCTTTAACTGTAAGATTAAGTTATGTATTTGAGATTTTTTTTTTTGCTTCTTGAGGTAGGCCTGTATTTCTATATACGTTCCTCTTAGGATCAACTTTGCTGCATCCCAAAGGGTTTGGGAAGTTGTGTTTTCATTCATTTTCATTTGCTTCCATGTATTTTGCTGTTTCTTCTTTCATTTCCTGGTTAACCCATTCATTCTGTAGTAGGATGTTCTTTTTTTAAAAGATTTTATTTATTTATTTGACAGAGAGAGAGACAGACAGCGAGAGAGGGAACACAAGCAGGGGGAGTGGGAGAGGAAGAAGCAGGCTCCCAGCGGAGGAGCCTGATGTGGGGCTCGATCCCAGGATGCCGGGATCACGCCTTGAGCTGAAGGCAGATGCTTAACAACTGCACCACCCAGGCTCCCCAGTAGTAGGATGTTCTTTAACCTCCATGCATTTGAGGTTTTTCCAAATTTTTTCTTGTGGTTGATTTCAAGTTCCATAGCCTTGTGGTCTAATAATATGATGGTATGATCTCGATATTTTTGTACTTGTTAAGGGCTGATTTGTGACCCAGTATGTGATCTATTCTGGAGAACATTCCATGTGCCCTTGAAAAGAATGTGCATTCTTCTGCTTAAAGAAGAAATTTTCTGAATATATCAGTTAAGCCCATCTGGTCCAGTGTGTCATTTAAACCTATAGTTCTTGTTGACTTTCTGCTTAGATGATCTGTCCATTGCTGTGAGTGGGATGTTAAAGTCCCCTCCTATTATTGTATTATTATCAAACTATTTATTTATGCTTGTTATTAATTGGTTTATATATTTGGGTACTCCCAAATTGGGGGCATACATATTTACAATTTTTCAATCTTCTTGTTGGAAAGATCGCTTTATTATGATATGTTAACGTTCTTCATCTCTTATTTCAGCCTTTGGTTTAAAATCTAGTTTGTCTGATATAAGTATGGCTAGTCTGGCTTTCTTTTGATGTCCATTAGAATGATAGATGGCCCTCCACCTCTTCACTTTCAATTGGCAGGTGCCTTCAGGTATAAAAGGAGTATTTTGTAAGCAACATATAGATGGGTATTGCTTTTTTATCCAATCCGATACTCTATGTCTTTTGATTGGAGCACTTAGTCCATTTACATTCAGAGTGTTAATTGACAGATAGTGCCATTGTAGTACCTGTCAAATCATTGTTTCTGGAGATTTTCTCTATTCCTTTCTAGTCTTTGTTGCTTTTGGTCTTTCCTTCAAACTCAAGGTGTCCCCTTTAATATTTCTCACAGAGCTGGATTAGTGGTCACAAACTCCTTTAGTTTTTGTTTGTCTGGGAAGCTCTTTAACTCTCCTAATCTGAATGCCAGCATTGCTGAATAAAGTGTTTTGGGCTGCATATTTTTCCCCTTCAGCATGCTAAATATATCATGCCATTTTCTTCTACCCTAACTGATTTCTGTGGAAAAATCTGTTGCTAACCTGATTTGTCTTCCCTTGTAGGTTAGGGATTTCTTTGCCCTTGTTGCTTTCAGGATTCTTTCCTTATCTCTATATTTTAAAAATTTTACTATGATATATGTTGGTGTTGGCTGGCTTTTGTTGAATTTGGTGGGAGTTCTCTATGCCTGCTGGATTTGGATGTCTGTTTCCTTCCTCACATGAAGGGAATTTTTCAGCTATAACTTGCTCAAATAAACCTTCTGCCCCTTTTCTTCTCTTCTTCTGGGACTCTTATGATATGAATGTTACTACAATTTATGGGGTCACTGAGCTCCCTAAGTCTACATTTGTGATCCAATACTTTCCTTTCCCTCTTCTTTCAGCTTCATTATTTTCCATAATATTATCTTCTATATCACTGATTCCTTCTTCTGCTTCATCTATTCTCATGGTCATTACAACCAGTTAATTTTGTATCTCAGTTTTAGCATTTTTAAAAAAATTTCAGCCTGACTAGTTTTTAGTTCTTTTATCTCTGCACTAAGTGATTCTCTAGTGTCTTCTGTGCTTTTCTCAAGCCCAGCTTGTATCCTTATGAATGCTGCTTTGAATTCTGGTTCAGGTATATTATTTTTATCTGTTTTTATTTGATTTCTGTCCATGACATCTTCATGTTCTTTCTTTTGGGGTGAATTCCTCTGTCTTGACACTTTGTCTAGGTTAGTGTTTCTGTGTGTGTGTGTGTGTGTGTGTGTGTGTGTGTATGTTAGGAAAGTCTGTTGTATTTCCTGTTCCTGAGAGTTTTGACTATATTACAATGAAGTGTTTCAGAGTGTGCACTCTGCTGTTGTATTTTGGTTACCCTTTCCCTCAGGTCAGTTCTCTGTGGAGTTTCTCCTTCCCTGCAGTGGAGAGTGTTTGGATCTTCTCCAGTATGTGGTGTTTTAACTTGGTGTTAAACTTTGATCTGCTTGTTCAAATAACTCTGATCCTATTTCCACTAGTGCTAAAGCTTTGTAGCACTCTCTGATTGGTAGGCTTCATGCATGCCATAGGTTGGAGGGGATTGTGCTGGTCTTCTGGGAAAAGGACCTGTTGTGTTGGTTCTCAGGCTGACTTGCCCTAGTAAAGATGCACCTACAGAGCACAGTGGAGTGGAGCTTGGTATAAGCAGCTCCAGCCTCTACTGGGTGGGGGAGGGCACTGTGTTGCTCACTGAAATCTGTCCCTATTGATGCACAGGGAAAAAAATGGCATAGCCCTTCTCTCCTGAGAGAGGGGAGTTCCCACTCATGGCTGTTAAGGAAACCCTAACAGAAGATTGAAGAATCTCCCCTCATGTCCCAGGCTTCCATCTGATCCTTGCCTTCACCCAGTGTGTGTCCAAGCCTCTGCCTGCCTAGAGGCACAATACTCTTTTGTGTTTTATCTCAGCCCTGTGGCTGGGTTTCAAAAACTCCAAATTTTAGGGACCTGGTGCAGTGCAGACTCATGTTGATCCTCTTGAGAAGGGTCTTGCCTCACTGTAGCTGGTGCCAGTTTGTCCCAGAAAAGCAGTCATGGAACTGGCAAGGACTCAGGGTTCACGGTAAAGCACAGCCAAAAGCTGGCTTCCAGGTTAGCTGCCTTCAGAAGCTGCCTCTACTGCTATGTGAATTAATGTAGCCAGTCAATTGTGCCCACTGTCTCTTATAGCCACAAGAGGCACTGCCACCTCTCTCAAATGCATTCCAAGAAGGGGAGCTGTTTCTCCTGGTGCAACCCAGGAGATCCTCAGACCATGCTGTCCACTCCCAGGCCTCTGCCCTTCTTCACCACAGGAACACTGTTAAATCCACCAGGCACAACTCCAGCAATGGCACGGACTTCTTAAACTTCAGACTTTGAACTCCGCTGCTTGTAAAAAATTGGGATAATCAGATCCTCACCTTTTCCCAATCAATGGTTTTTGTTTTGCTTTGTTTTATTTCTAGGGTTTTTTAAATTATTATGTTAGTAACCATATAGTACATGATTAGTTTTTGATTTAGTGTTCCATGATTCAGTGTTTGCGAATAACACCCAGTGCTCCATGCAATACGTGCCCTCCTTAATATCCACACCACGATATCCCATCCCCCACCCCCCTCCCCTCTAAAAACCTCAGCCTATTTCCCGGAGTCCACATTCTCTCATGGTTCATCTCCCCCCTCTGTTCCCCCCCCCTTTGTTTTCCCCCTCCTTCTCCTAATATCCTCCATGCTATTCCTTATGTTCCACAAATAAGTGAAACCATATGATAATTGTCCCTCTGTGCTTCACTTATTTTACTTAGCATAATCTGCTCCAGTTCCATCCATGTTGATGCAAATGTTGAGTAATCATCATTTCTGATGACTGAGTAATATGCTATTGTATATATGGACCACATCTACTTTTTAAAAATTTTTATTATGTTATGTTAGTCACCATACAGTACATCTTTAGTTTTTGATGTAGAGTTCCATGATCCATTCTTTGCATATAACAGCCAGTGCTCCATGCAATATGTGCACTCCTTAATACCCATCACCGGCCTATCCCAATCCCCCACTCCCCTCCCCACTGAAGCCCTCAGTTTCTTTTCCAGAGTCCATAGTCTCTCGTGGTTCATTTGCCTTCTGTTTACCCCCCTTCATTCATCCCTTCCTTCTCCTACTGATCTCCCTGCTGTTTCTTATGTTCCATAAATGAGTGAAACCATATGATAATTGTCTTTCTCTGCTTGACTTATTTCACTTAGCATAATCTCTTCCAGTCCCATACATGTTACTGCAAATGTTGGGTAACCATTCCTTCTGATGGCTGACTAATATTCCACCATATATATGGACCATCTCTTTATCCACTTGTCTGTTGAAGGGCATTGCGGCTCCTTCCACAATTTAGCTATTGTGGACAATGCTGCTATGAACATTGGGGTGCATATAGACCTTCTCTTCACTACAACTGTATCTTTGGGGTAAATACCCAGTAGTGCAATTGATGGATCATAGGTTAGCTCTATTTTTTACTTTTTGAGGGACCTCCACACTGTTTTCCAAAGTGACTGTACCAACATGCATTCCTGCCAACAATGTAAGAGGGATCCCCTTTGTTGGGGATATGTTGTTTCCTGCCTTGTCCATTTTTGTCATTGTAACTGGCAAAAGGTGGTATCTCAGTGTGGTTTTGATTTGAATTTTCCTGATGGCTAATGATTTTGAACATTTTTTCATGTGTCTGTCAGCCATTTATATGTCTTCACTGGAAAAGTGTCTCTTCATATCTTGTGCCCATTTTTTGATTTGATTATTTGTTTCTCATATATTGAGTTTGAGAAGTTCTTTATAGATGTTGGATATCAGCCTTTTATCAGTAATGTCATTTGCAAATATCTTCGCCCATTCCGTGGGCTGTCTCTTAGTTTTGTTGATTGTTTCCGTGGCTGTGCAGAAGCTTTTTATCTTGATGAAGTCCCGCAAGTTCATCTTTTCTTTTGTATCTCTTGCCTTTGGAGATGTGTCATGAAAGAACTTGCTGTGGCTGATGTCAAAGAGGTCACAGCCCATGTTCTCCTCTATGATTTTGATGGATTCCTGCCTCACATCAAGGTCTTTCATGTATTTGGATTTTATCTTTGTGTATGGTGTGAGAGAGTGATCAAGTTTCACTCTTTTGCATATACATCCAATTTTTCCAGAACCATTTATTGAAAAGACTGTCTTTTTCCACTGGAAGTTTTTTCCTGCTTTATCAAAGATTAGTTGCCTATAGAGCCAAGGGTCCATTTCTGGGATCTCTATTCTGTTCCATTGGTCTATGTGTCTGTTTCTGTGCCAGTACCATGCTGTCTTTGTGATCACAGCTTTGTACTATAGCTTGAAATCAGGCAATGTGATGCCCCCAATTTTGTTTTTCCTTTTCAACATTTTCTTGGCAATTTGGGGCCTTTTCTGGTTCCACACAAAGTTAAGGGCTGTTTGTTTCAGTTCTTTGAAAAATGTCATTGGTATTTTGATCAGGATGGCATTGAAAGTGTAGATTGCTCTGGGTAGCACAGACATTTTAACTATGTTTATTCTTTTGATCCACGAGCATGGAATGTTTTTCCATCTTTTTGTGTCTTCTTCAATGTCTTTCAACAGTGATCTGTAGTTTCTAGAATATACATCCTTTACCTCTCTGGTTAATTCTGAGACATCGTATGATTTTTGGTGCTATTGTAAGTGGAATGGATTCCCTAATTTCTCTTTCTTCAGTATCATTGTTCGTGTATAGAAATGCAACTGATTTCTGAGCATTGATTTTGTATCCTGCCACATTACTGAATTCTTCTATAAGTTCTAGTAATTTGGAGGTGGACTCTTTTGGGTTTTCCATACAGAGTATCATGTCATCTGCAAAGAAAGACAGTTTGACTTCTTCTTTGCCTATTTGGATACCTTTTATCCCTTATTGTTGTGTGATTGCTGTGGACTTCTAGTATTATGTTTAATAATAATGGGGAGAGTGGGCATCCTTATCGTGCTGCTGATATTAAGGGAAAGGATCTCAGCTTTTCCACATTGAGAATGATATTCACTGTAGGCTTTTCATAGATAGCTTTTATGAAATTGAGGAATGTACCCTCTCTCCCTACACTCTGAAGGGTTTTAATCAGGAAAGGATGCTGTATTTTGTCAAATGCTCTTTCTGCATCAATTGAGAGTGTCATATGGTTCTTGACTCTTTTCTTGTCGATATGATGTATCACATTGNCTTGACTCTTTTCTTGTCGATATGATGTATCACGCTGATCGATTTGCAAATGTGGAACCACCCTTGCATCCCAGGGATGAATCCCACTTAGTCATGATGGATAATCCTTTTAATGTACTGTTGGATTCTATTAGCAAGGATCTTGTTGAGGATTTTGGCATCCATATTCATTAGAGAAATCGNGTGTCTGTAATTATTCTTTTTGATGGGGTCTTTGTGTGGTTTGGGGATCAAGGTAATACTGGTCTCATAGAATGAGTTTGGTAGTTTTCCTTCTCTTTCTGTTTTTTGAAACAGCTTCAGGAGAATAAGTATTATTCCTCTTTGAATGTTTGGTAGAATTCCCCAGGGAATCTGTCAGGCCCTTGACTCTTGTTTTTGGTGGAGGTTTTTAATCATTGCTTCAATCTCTTCATAATCAATCAGTCTGTTTAAATAATCAATTTCTTCCCATTTTTGTCTTGGTAGTTTATAGGTTTCCAGGAAGTCCTCCATCTCTTCCAGATTGCTAAATTTATTGGCATAAAGCTGTTGATAAAAGTTTCTAATAATCCTTGCAATTTCAATGGTGCTGGTCGTGACCTCTCCCTTTTCAGTCATAATTTTAATAATCTNTATAAAAATTTCTAATGATCCTTCCTATTTCATTGGTGTTGGTTGTGACCTCTCCCTTTTCATTCATTATTTTATTGATTTGGGTCCTTACTCTATTCTTTTGAATAAGTCTGGCCAGTGGCTTATTGATCTTATTTATTCTTTCAAAGAACCAGCTTCTAGTTGTGTTGATCTGCTCTACTGTGCTCCTGGCTTCTAATTCTTTGATCTCTGATCTAATCTTGATCAACTGCCTTCTCATGTGTGGGTTAGACCTGTTCTTCTCTTCCAGCTCCAGCTTCTTGAGGTGAGAATATAAAAACTGCATTTTAGATTTTTCTATTCTTTTGAGTGAGGCTTGGATGGCTATGTATTTCCCCCTTAGGACTGCCTTTGCAGTATCCCATAGGTTTTGGACCGTTGTGTATTCATTCTCGTTGGTCTCCATNCCCCTTTGCAGTGTCCCATAGGTTTTGGACCAATGTGTTTTCATTCTCGTTGCTCTCCATAAATTGTTTAAATTGATTTTTAATTTCTTGGTTTACCCGCTCTTTCTTTTAGCAGGATGGTTCTTAGTTTCCAAGTGTTTGATTTCTTCCCAATTTTTGCTTGTGATTGAGTTCCAGTTTAAAAGCATTGTGGTCTGAGAATATGCAGGGAATAATCTCAGTCTTTTGGTATCGGCTGAGACTTGTTTTGTGACCCAGTATATGGTCAATTCTGGAGAAAGTTCCATGTGCATTCAAAAAGAATGAGTACTCTGTTGTTCTGGGGTGTAGTGTTCTGTATATATCTAAGAGGTCCATCTGGTCCAGTATGTCATTCAAAGCTCTTGTTTCTTTGTTGATTTTCTGCTTAGGTGTGCTGTCTATTTCTGAGAGTGGAGTGTTGAGGTCCCCTACTATTAATGTATTATTATCTATATGTCTCTTTATCTGATTAAGAGTTGGCTTGTGTATCTAGCTGCTCCCCTGTTGGGGACATAGATATTTATAATTGTCATATCCACTTGTTGAATACTTCCTTTAAGAATAATATAGTGCCCTTCTGTATCTCTCTCTATGGCCTCTAGTTTAAAATCCAGTCTATCTGATATGAGAATNGTCTGATATGAGAATTGCTACCCCAGCTTTCTTTTGAGGTCCATTCGCATGAAAACTGGTTCTCCATCCCTTCACTTTCAGTCTGGATGTATCTTTAGGTTCAAGGTGAGTCTCTTGTAGACAGCAAATGGGTTGATCATGTCTTATTATCCAATCTGCAACTCTGTGACATTTTATTAGAACTTTTAAGCCATTCACATTGAGAGTGATTATTGAAAGATATGATTTTATTTATGTTATGTTGCCTGTGAAGTCTTTGTTTCTATAGATTATAAATTTCTGTTCTGTTTCACTCTTGGGGCCTTTTTACTTTTAAAGAACCCCCCTTAATATCTCTTGTTGGGCTGGGTTGATGGTTATGAATTCGGTCAGTTTCTGCCAGTCCTGGAAGGTTCTTACCTCTCCATCAATTCTGAATGACAGCCTTGCTGGATAAAGGATACTTGGATGCATGTTCTTCTCAAACAGCTTTGAAAATACGCTGCCAACTCTTCCTAGCCTGCCAGGACTCTGTAGACAGGTCTGACGTTATTCTGATATTTTCCCCTCTGTACGTAAGGATTTTCTTACCTGGCAACTTTCAATACTGTTCCTTGGATCTAAGATTTGCAAATTGCACTATGATGTGATGTGGTGTAGGTCTGTTGTCATTGACCTTGGGAGGGGTCCTCTCTGACTCTTGGACATGAATGCTTGTTTCCTTTACCAGATTAGGGAAGTTCTCAGCTACAATTTGTTCAAGTATCTCTTCTAGACCTCTCTCTTTCTCCACCCCCTCGGGGATGCTGATGATTCTAACATTGGAACGTTTCATTGAGTCAGTAATCTCCCGTAAGCTACATTCTTGAGATTGGATTTTTTGAGCCGAGTTTCCGTTTTTACCTTCTCTTCTACCATCCCATCCTCCAATTCACTAATTCGTTCTTCTGCCTCATTTAGCCTGGCCGTCAGAGCATCTAGTTTAGGCTGCAATTGATTCATAGCATTTTTAATTTCTGTGAGATTCACTCTCATTTCTGCCCATAGAGATTCTATATTCTCTTTAAGATTTCATTAATATTTTTTTCAAGTCTACACATCATCTTGACCATTGTTACCCTGAACTCCTTTTCTGACAATTTGGTTATATCCATATCCATCAGTTCTGTGGCAGAGGCCACAGTCTCTTTCTCCTTTCTTTGCTGGGGGGGATTTCTCCTCCTTGTCATTCTGATGAGGAGAGGTTGCGGAGATGCCAAATTATTGACCAGGACCCAGACAGTGTGCACTTGTTTTATAGTGACCTTAGGGATGTGGGCTTCTTGATTTTTCAGCTTGCCTTCTGTGGGAGGGTCCTGCCACACTGATACTAAGGCAACCCTGTTTGGGTAGAGGTGGCCTGTCCCCTGCAAGGGGGTATGGGGATGGGCACAATGTGAGCTGGTATTTCTGGGCTTTTGTTCTCTGCTGGCTTTCCCTTGCTGTTTCCTGTGACTCTTCTGAGAGTCAGAGCAGCAATGGCTGTATCCCAGCCTCTGTCTCAGAACAGAGAAATTGCAGTCCACTCTCCACTGAGCGCTCCTGGCCACTTTAACTCTGTTTCTGTCAGTGCTGCTAAAAACTCTGCAGTGTCCTGGGTTGTGCAGCCACAGCAGCTCTCCCAGCCCTCACTTCCAGGGCCAGCACGTCTCTGTCCTTTGTGCTTCTGACACTGCCAGCTTCCCCTGGCTCCTGAGAATGCTCCAGAGCTCCCTGTTTCAGTGTGGTTCACGCACACTCCCGAGTGTTGGTTTTCAGTCTGATTGGGCACGATCCCGAGCTCCCAGTATCAGTCCGGTTCCAGTGAGCACTCCAGAGCTCCAGTTTTCAGTCAGGTCATGCACGTGCTCCCGAGCTTTTGGTTTCAGTATAGTTCAAGTGTGCATCCTGGAGCTCCTGTTTTCAGTTTGGATGCATGCATGCCCCCAAGCCGCTGGTTTCAGTCCAGTTCCAGTGAGTGCTCCAGAGCTTCAGTTTTCAGTCTGGTCATGCACGTTTCCAGTCTCACAGTCTCAGTCTGCTTTCTCGTGGGTGCCAGTCCGGTAGTCCAGCCACCTCCCCAGTGCAGGTGCCAACTGCTTCCCAGTGCCCAAGTGTGGGGGCTCCCTCCCCCATCTGTTTATCTTCTGATATCTGTGCGTAGATTCATGGCTCCCCACTTCATACCTCAATACTGAGCGGTGGAGATGTTCATTTGTAGAGATCCAGATGTATCTTCCTGCATCTCAGGCTGATTTTGTGGGTGTTCAGGATGGTCTGGTAGATATCCAGTTGACTCAGGGGACCAGCTGAAAAAGGGGTCCCCTACTCCTCCGCCATCTTTTCTCCTCCAACTATTTATTTTTCAGAGCAAGAGAGAGAGCATAAGCAGGGGAGCAGCAGGCAGATGAGAAGCAGACTTCCCACTGAGCAGGGAGCTCAATGTGGGACTCGATCCCAGGACCCCAGGATCATGACCTAACCAAAGGCAGATGCTTAACCAACTGAGCCACCCAGGTGTCCCTTCATTGTAGAATTGTTAAAAGCATTACTTAGATATTCTGGATATACAGTTTTATATTTATCCATGTATTTACCCTTATCAGAGATTTTTATCTTCATACACCTTTGAATTATTGTGTTGTGTCCTTCTATTTCAACTAGACAGACTCCTTTTAGCAATTCTTGTACAGCCAGTTTAGTGATAATGAAATCCCTCAGTTTTTATTTAGGAATGTTTTAATTTCTCCTTCATTTTTGAAGGACAGTTTTGCTGTTTATAGAATTATTAGTTGACAGATTTCTTTTCTTTCAGCCTTTTAAATATATCGTCCCAGTGCCATCTAGCTACTAAGATTTTTTTTGAAAGAATTCAGCTTATAATCTTATTGAAGATTCTTTGTAGATGATGAGTTGCTTCTCACTGCTTTCAAAATTCTGTCTTTGCCTTTTGACAGATTATAATGTGCCTTGATGTGGGTCCCTTTCTTTGAATGTATCTTACCTGGAGTTTGTTGGGATTCTTGGATTTTATAGATTCATGTCTTTCAACAAATTTGGGTAGTTTTCAGGCATTATTTTTTTAAATATTTCCCTCTCCATCTGGGAACCCCATAGTGCCTATATTGATTTACATAATGATGGCTTACAAGTCTTTTAAGCTCTTCTCTTTTCCTCAATCTTTTTCTCTTAGCTCCTTGGCTTGAGCATTTAATTTGTCCTCTATTCAGTTTTTCTATTTTTTTTCCTTCTGCCTGCTCAAATCTGCTGTTGAACTCCCTAGTAAAATTTTCAATTCAGTTATTGTATTTTTCAGATCCAGAATTTCTGTTTGGTCCCTCTTTATAATTTTTATTTCCATTGATATTCTCATTTTGTTCATGTATAATTTTCCTGATTTATTTGTTTATTTTTTGGCCTGTGCTTTCCTTGAGCTATGTGAACATATTTAAGAGGCTTCTCTTAAAATATTTATCTACTAAGTCCAATTTCTGTATTTCTTTGGTGATAGTTTCTGCCAAATTTACTTTCTTCTTTTTAATTGTCCACGTTTTTGCTGTTTCATTGTATATATGCCTTGTGATTTTGTTGTTGTTGAAAATTGGCATTTGTGAAAACAGCCAGCTTTCCCATTCTTTGTAGACTGTTTCTGTGCCAGAACAGTCCTTCTCTGAGTAGCTGGAGATTCTCTGAGTTTAGGGGTCAGCTGAGGTAAAGCTTTCCAGAGCATGTCTCTTGACTCTGCCTGTGTGTGACTTTCTCAATTCCCCTGTATACATACACAGCTTTGAATGTCTTAATTTCCAAAAAGTCTCACCTCACTTCAGCTTCTCCTCAAGGGTTTGCATGGTCTATTGTATATTTCCACCTATAATCTCTTACCCCAGTTGTCTGCATATCTGTAATACCACTGCAGCTTTCACCACCAGTGGCTGCTGCATTTTCCTATTTGAGATCTGAGTTAGGTAAGACAGAGATCAGTCCTCTAGGGAGCCCCCAGGCAGTTAGAATGTTGCAAATAAGGTCTGTTCTGCTCCTTCTGGCTTAAGGGAGGACATTAAGAACTGAGTTTCACTTTCTCCAGACCAAGACCATACTGTACCAAGAAGGTAGTGGGGCAAGTGGAAGTAAAAAAAAAAAAACTATAAAATTTCTTACCATTTAGAACATGTTAGGTTGTTTTGTTTTGTTTTGTTTTTCTTGTTTGGGCATTTAATTGGTTGCTATAGACTTATATGTGTTTTCTAGAACTCCTACAAAGTTGTTTTAGACAATTTCTGGTTCTTTTCTGTTGTCTCCATGGGAAAACCACAGTTTAGAGCTTCCTAGTCCACCATTTTGCTGATGTCACTGTTATGTATTTACCTTTCAATATATTTATACCTTTTTTATGGCCCAAAATATGATTAATCTTGACAAACATTCCATGTGCACTTGAAAAGTATGTGTATTGTGCTGCTGTTGTATGGAGGATTCTAGAAATGTCACTTGAATCAAGGTGATTGATAGTATTATTTAAGTCTTGTATAACCTTGCTGATTTTATGCCCATTTATTCTATTGATAATTGAAAGAGATGATAATTGAAAGAGATTTATGAAAATTTCTGACTTTAATTTTGGATTTGCCTTTTCCTTGCATTGCTATCAATTTGTGCTTCAAGTCTTTCAAAGTCAGTTTGGTGAACAAACACTTCAGATTATTATGGCCATGTTAAATCAATTCTTTATGATTCTGAAGTAAGCTTTATTATCACTACTTATATTCTTTACTCCAAAACATACTTTGTGGATATTAATATACTCATCCCAGATTTCTTTGATTAGTGTTAGTGTGGTATATCTGTTCCCATCTTTTTACCTTTAACCTATTTATTATTATTATTATTATTATTATGTTCAATTAGCCAATATATCATTAGTTTTTCATATAGTGTTCAATGACTCTTTAGTTCCATATAACACCCAGTGCTCATCACAAAACATGCTCTCCTTAATGCCCATCACCTGGTTACTCCATCACCCTACCCCCTCTTTCTGTAACCCTCAGTTTGTTTCCTGGAGTCCAGAATCTCTCATGGTTTGTCTCCCTCTCTGATTTCTTCCCGTTCAGTGTTCCTTCCCTCTCTCTATGATCCTCTGTGCTATTCCTTATGTTCCACATATGAGTGAAACCATATGATAATTTTTCTCTGCTTGATTTATTTCACTTAGCATAATCCCATTTCATTCATGTAGATGCAAATGGTGGGTATTCATCCTTTCTGATGGCTGAGTAATATTCCATTGTGTATATGAAGCACATCTTCTTTATCCATTCATCTGTTGAAGGACATCTCAGCTCCTTCTACAGTTTGGCTATTATGGATATTGCTGTATGAACCTTTAACCTATTTGTGTCTTTAGATTTAAAGTGCATCTCTTGCAGAATGCATATGGTTGGGTCTTTTAAAAAAATTGTTTGTAATCCAATCTGATATTTTCTGCCTTTTCATTAGAGTTTTTATATGACTTACATTTAATATGATTATTGTTATGTCTAATATTAATTCTATCATCCTATTATTTGGTTTCTACTTTTCTCCTCGGGTTATTTTTTCCCTTTTTTGCTTTCTTTTGGATTTTGTATTAGTTTCCTAAAGCTGCTACAAACAGAATAGATCAAAACAAAAGAAATTCACTGTCTCACAGTTTTGGAGGGTAGTCATCTGAATAAAAATGTCAGCAAAGTCATATTCTCTCTGAAATCTATAAGAGAGAATCTTTCCTTGTCTCTTCTAGCTTCTGATGTTTTTCAGGAATCCATGGCATTCTTTGTCTTTTAGATGCATTTCTCCAATCTTTGCCTTCATCATTACATGTCCATCTTCTCCATATGTGTCTCTGTTTTCTTCTAATAAGGACACCAGTCATATTGAATTCAGCTCCAACTTAATGATCTCACCTTAAGTTGATTACATCTGCAAAGGTCTTATTTCCAAAAAAGGCCACATTCACAGTTATCAGGGATTAGGACTTCAAAATATCCTTTTAGGGGACACAATTTAACTCATAATAAATGAACTTTATAACTTAATTTTATGTCCTTTGTTGGCTTATTAATTACAATTCTGCTTTGTTAACTTAGTGGTTGCTTTAGGGCTTATAGTATACATTTTTATCACAGTCTACCTTCAAGTAATATTATACCTATATAATATCTGTATAGTTTAAGAACCTGTATAATTTAAGAACCTTATAATACTATATTCCATTTCTTCTCTCTGGCCTTTAGTCTATAATTTGCATAATTTGATTTACACTTATTTTATAAATCCCAAAATATGCCATTTATGTTTGAGAAGTCAGTTATCTTTTAAAGAGATTAAAATAAGAAAAAAATCTTATATATTTACTCAAGTAGTAACCAGTTTTGATACTCTTCATTTCTTTATGTATTCACATTCCCACTTGGTATCTACTCCTTCTGCCTGAAAGCTATGTATAAGATTTTTTTCTTTATCACTCTTCTTGAGCCATTTCATTATTATGTGTTTTGGTATTGTGTTCTTCTCGACTTGTAATTCAGTGATATGTTTGATTCTGTGAATTTAGGGGCTTTTAAAATCAAATCTGGAAATCTTTGGCTATTATATCTTTAAATATATATCTTTTTAATTTTCCCTTTGCCTTTCCTGTCCCTAGGGAACTCTAATTTACATCTACCCATATCAGGCTGGTTGAAGTTATTCCAGGGCTTTTTTTTTTTCTGTTTCATTTTGGATAGTTTTTACTGTTACAACTTCAAGTTTATTAATATTTTATTTTGTAATCTATGATATGCTGTTAACCACATTCAGTGCATTTTTCATTTCAAACATTATTGTTTTAATCTCTAGAATTTCATTTGAGTACTTTAAAAAATCTTTCATGTCTTTACTTTTGAACATATGAAATATAGTTATAACGTTTTTTAATGTCACTGTGTGTGAATTCTAACATCCCTTTTTTATACCAATGAAAAATGAGTACTTAAAAAAGATGCTTGACATTATTAGGCACAATGGAAATTTAAATTGAAGCCATGAGATACTACTTGACTCTTACTATCATCAAAAAGACAGATAATAACAAGTGTTGGTGAGAACATGGAGAAATCAGATATTCATATATCACTGGTGGGAATCTAAAATGGTTCAGCACTTTGAAAAACAATTGGCATTTCTGATAAAGGCTAAACAGTTACCATCTGATATACAATCCATTCCTGGGTATGTATTCCAGGGAAATGAAAGCAAATGTCCACCCAAAACATGAATGCTAAAGTTCATAGCAGCATTATTCATAATAGCAAAATAGTAGAAAACACCTAAATGTCCATCTACTGATGAATGAATAAGCAAATTGTGGTATATCCATACAATGGAATATTATTCAGCAATAAAAATAAGTGAAGAACTGACACAGCTACCTGAATAAACCTTGAATACATCATGCTAAATGAAAAAAAGCTAAACAGAAAAGGCAACATGTTATGATTCCATCTACATGAAATGTCCAGAGTAAGCATATCCATAGAGAGAAAAAATAGGTTCTTGGTTGCCTACAGCTAAGACAGTTAAAAGCTAATGGGGGGTGATAACTAATGGGTATAGAGTTTCTTTTTGAGGTGATAAAAATGTTCCAAAATTGATGTGGCAGTGGATATAAAATTCTGAACATACTAAAAACCACTGTATATTTTAAATGGGTGAGTTGTATGGTATACTAATTATATCTTAAGAAAGCTGTTATAAAAATACTACAGCATAAAAAGCTTAAAATTATCTGTGTTTCTGTTGGCTTTATACCCTGGGTGCTGCTAGTATTCACTCAGAAACTTATCCCCAGGTAGTCAGCTGACTATATCTTCAAGGGCATTGCTCTACAAGAAGCAACTACACATGCTTCAGTGATTTTATATCCAATGTACATCAGAAGATTTGCCAGTGCCATAATAAATGTTAATTTATTGGTTAAATTTTTATTTTTATTGGTTAAAAATGGTGTTTTGTTAATTAGTGTGATATAAAAAATTGGCTTGCATTTGTAAAATTGAGGATATTCAAGATATGTATTCTGGCTAAAATACTTTAGAGACACTCTCCATGGATCAGCAGTTATCTACCTTGATAGGTGGCAAAGCCTGTCTCTGAATCACTTACAAATGATTCACAAAAACTTTTCATGTAAGTCAAAAGGTTGCAAATCTTGAAAGCATGGAGATCTTACAGTAACTCTTATGTGAACATTCCTATGTGTGCTTGCTAAGAAATGTGATTTAATTAATGTCTATGGCACAACTTAATATGACACTGGCTCTTTTTTATAAACTACTAACAAAGTAATGGGGCAGAGAGAACTCTTACCCACTATTTTGTTAGCTATCTCCTCAACAAGGTTATAAGCAGAGGCAACCCAGTATAGTATGGAGTATCGGATTCAATCCCTGGATATGGCTCTATGTGAAAACTTGGCAAGTCCCATATCCTTTTTGGCCTTCAGCCCCCTCATCATTTGAGCTGTGTGACCCCTGGAAGCCTTTCTTACTTTTATATTCTGTAATCTCAGAGCCTGAATAAAGTGAGGATTAACCCATAAGGAAGTTTTCAGTTTCTATGAGATCAGAACTCACGTAAACACACCACAGACAGAAAAAGCTACAGTATAAAGAGTGAGTCAGAAGATCCTAGTGGTTGATGGCATCAGATATTATTAACTCAAGGTACCAGTTCCTTATAGGTATATACTTCATGGCGAGGGCTGTGTTCTTCACAGGTTAAAGTTTGTCCTCTTGGCCATTGGTTCCTCCAGAGCTAGCCTTTTTCAATCTTTCTGTAGAGATTTCTGAGGCCACTCAATCCTTTTCATTGATACAGGCCTTCACAAGAAGGGTCAGGGAATTGTGTCATGTTATAGGTCTGGGAATCCTGCCTTGTTAAACTAATCTTATTTCCATATTTCCAAATTCTACAGGGAGGTGAAATATCAAGGATGACCACATTGTGGCACTCAGATCCTAAGTCCCAGAAACAGGGCAAAAGATATATTGGAGGTCACAAAGGCCTCTTAGTCTATGTGATGGTAACTGGAGTGGTGGCCAAAGAGAAGAGATGATATTAAGACCATTTCTGAGATGATATATGTAAGACTAGAGGGACATATAGATTGGGGGTGGTTAGAAACAAAGAGTTGGAGATGTCTTTAAGGTTCCCAACATAGGTAACATGTTATTTAAGAAAGCATCAACATGAGATGAAGGTATAGTCTACAGTCACTGAAATAAACTATAATTTCAATGTGTTTATTTCATGGATCTCAAGGGTATGGTGACCTGATTATCTGAGCTAATAGTCCTATGATTCCGGGAGAAAATCACATAGATTGGTGTTGTGTCAGTGGTAAGTGTAAATGTCACTACCATAATCGCAGTGGGACAATGCTATTGTTATTCATCTAGAACTTGGTGCTGTTCCACATTTTGGTGGTGTTCACCTCCAACAAGGGCTTTTGGGGCCCTTTCCTCTCTTTTCCAACATCAGTAAGTCATTGCATGGCTAATCCTCATATAATAATGTGCTAAACTAATTGATCTCTAAGATCTCTTACAGTAGTAAAATTGTTCTATTATATGGACACATTAATAGACAACTATAGACACATCTCTAATTAAAGGCAGTGTTTCAGGGGCTGATGGGTTTTCTGCTGCAATGGTTGTTTACATCCAGCATCCATTCCAGTTGGTGGGTGCCACATTGTCAAATTTCTGGAGATTATCTATGGATGTTTTAAGGTGCTTGGCTGGGCTCTGTTTACTGTAAAACAAACTAGTGTCTCTAACCTGATCTACAGAGGCTCAGATTAGGAGAAACCATCATGAGGAGGGAGGGAGAGACAGTCAGGTGTAACTGGGTAAATTCAGCCCCTTCACCAGTTGCAATAAGTCATTGCCCAAGCCATTACGATGGTCATCCTGCTATTTAAGGTTGGTGAGGTCAAAGAGGGACCCTCCTGTACATTGTGCAGTGGATCAACATAATTTTTACAAGGCCTCTTGTTTCTCTTTCAAACAAATTATGCTACTTTGCTAAGAAATAAAATTTTCTTAAGTCAGTTACAGGAGTTTATCAGTGAAGATACTGTTAGATGAAGACTTCTAGGATGATTGGATGATACACCTCAACCACGTGATTTAAAATCTGTGTCCTGTCCCTTCAACAGTGATCCATGGGTCAGCATTATCCGAAGGCTGGGTGCCTTTGGTGGTAGGAAGGCTGACAATAGAAACTGGAGCCAAGAGAAACTAGAGAAATAAGTTTCCTTATTTAGGTAGGGTGTTGCTTCCCAAAACTCATATAAGAGCAAGCACCTGGGTGGCTCTGTCAGTTAAGCGTCCAACTCTTGATTTTGTCTCAGACCATGATCTCATGATCTGGAGATGGATCCCCACTTTGGACTCTGCATTCAGCTGGGTGTCTGCTTGAGATTCTCTCTCCCTCTCCCTCTACCCCCACCCTCACCTCTTTCTCTCTCTCAAATAGATAAATAAATCTAACAACAACAACAAAAAAGAGTAGCATATTTTCCCCCAAGCCGTACTAAACATCCTGTCATATCTTACAGGTTCACAATGGTTTTGGCCAGCAAGACTCAAACCAATCACTATGACAAGACAGGTTTTGCATTACCCTGATAGGCTTAGATAAATCTTCTTATCCCTGGAGCTGAGCACAGTTTTGGGGTCAGTTCTCTAAACTACATATAGTCATTCAGAGAGGAAGGGTGGCTTGGATGTTTGGGAGCAACCTGGATTTATGAAAACTCACTTAGATTCATTTAATATCTTCTCATTGAGAAACCACTTTTATACATTTCATTTTACTGATATAAATACCACTTTTACTCTAAATGTAAGCAGAGGATAAGGTCCAGGTTTGTGAGGGAGCAATCAAAGCTTTGTGTTTTTACACAGTAGGGTTTGGCAAAGCAGTAACACTTAAGGAAGGAGAACAAACACAGGGAAATCTAAGATTGCAAGAAGGTTTAGTGGGCTAAAGGAATACACAGTTCTATTTTAGGAATACAGGGTTTGGATAAAAGAAGTTGGTGTCTGCTTCCTTTTTTTATTATTACTATTATGTTCAGTTAGCCACTGTATAGTACACCATTAGTTTTTGATGTAGTGTTCAATGATTCATTAGTTATGTATAACTACACATAACAACACATGCCCTCCTTCATACTCATCACCCTGTTACCCCGCTCCCCTCTGAAGCCCTCAGTTTGTTTCCCAGGGTCCATAGTCTCATGGTTCGTCTCCCTCTCTGATTTCTTGCCCTTGAGATTTGCCTCCTCGGTGCTATTGCTTATGTTCCACATATGAGTGAAGCCATATGATAATTGTCTTTCTCTACTTGACTTACTTCACTTAGCATAATCCCCTCCAGTTCCATCCATGTAGGTGTAAATAGTAGGTATTTATCCTTTGTGATGGCTGAAACTTTATCTTCTTTATCCATTCATTTGTTGAAGGGCATCTTGGCTTCTTGCATAGTTTAGCTATTGTGGATATTGCTGCTATGAACACTAGGGTACATGTGCCCCTTCTTTTCACTACATCTGTATCTTTGGGGTAAATACCCAGTACTGCAATTGCTGGGTCATAGGGTAGCTCTATTTTTAATGTCTTGAGGAACCACCATATGGTTTTCCAAAGTGGCTGTACCAGCTTGCATTCCCACCAACAGTGTAAGAGGGTTCCCCTTTCTCCACATCCTTGCCAACAATTTTGTTTCCTGTTTTGTTAATTTCTGCCATTCTAACTGGTGTAAGGTGGTATCTCATTGTGGTTTTGATTTGTATTTCCCTGATGCCAAGAGATGTGGAGCATTTTTTCATGTGTCTGTTGGTCATTCATATGTCTTCTTTGGAGAAGTGTCTGTTCATGTCTTCTGTCCATTTTTTGACTGGGCTTATTGTTTTTTGAGTCTTGAGTTTGAGAAGTTCTTTACAGATCTTGGATACCAGCCCTTTATCTCTAATGTCATTTGCAAGTATCTTCTCCCATTCTGTGGGTTGCCTCTTAGTTTTGTTGCTTGTTTCCTTTGCTGTCAGACAGGAATCCATCAAAATCCTAGAGGAGAACATAGGCAGCAACCTCTACGACATCAGCCAAAGCAACCTTTTTCATGACACATCTCCAAAGGCAAGAGAAACAAAAGATAAAATGAACTTGTGAGACGTCATCAAGATAAAAAGCTTCTGCACAGCCAAGGAAACAGTCAAAAAAACTAAGAGGCAGCCCACGGAATGGGAGAATATATTTGCAAATGACACTACAGATAAAAGACTGGTATCCAAGATCTACAAAGAATTTCTCAAACTCAATACACGAGAAACAAATAAACAAATAAAAAAATGGGCAGAAGGTATGAACAGACACTTTTCCAATGATGACATACAAACGGCTAACAGACACATGAAAAAATGTTCAAAATCATTAGCCATCAGGGAAATTCAAATCAAAAACCACACTGAGATACCACCTTACGCCAGTTAGAATGGCAAAAATAGACAAGGCAAGAAACAACAATTGTTGGAGAGGATGTGGAGAAAGGGGATCCCTCCTACATTGTTGGTGGGAATGCAAGTTGGTACAGCCANCCCTCAGAGGGGAGGGGGGTGGGGGCGTGGGATAGGCTGGTGATGGGTAGTAAGGAGGGCACGTATTTCATGGTGCTCTGGGATTTATACGCAACTAATGAATCATTGAACTTTACATCGGAAACCGGGGATGTACTGTATGGTGACTAACATAATATAATAAAAAAAAATTAAAAAAAAAAAGATTGCCCTTCCAATAGTCCCTTGGAGAAAGGAAGTGAGGGAGTACTGCATGCTCCAGTAATCAGAACGCATGGTGTAGGAAGAGAGCAGAAAATCATTCTTGAAGAGATCAGAAAACAAATTTGAAGCAATTCCATCACCAAGAACAAACACTTTTTTTTTCCTAAGGTACCCTTTCCCTTTCTACCCATTTATCCTTCAGCAACAATTTCTTAATGCTTAACGAAGAAAAATATTACCCCTGACCTCAAACTGCTTCTGAATCAGGTAGAAAATGATTTTTTCCTCTTCTATAAAAACATGACAATTGAGGCAGGATTTAACAGCAAGAAAGTGGATGTGGGTCACGAGGCTCTGCAGCCCTTGAATATGAAGACACAGAAACAAGCAGAGAGCACAGGCTACACTGGGACCAGGGCATCTTGACTTCCCACACCAGGCTTCATCTCCACACCAAACAACACTTCTCAAGGAGTAAGAGGAACATGATTCTGGGAAACTTTTTGCCAGTATTGCTTTAACTGTAAAAAAAGAGTGAAAGACAATAATTTGGGAAATGTTAGCAAATTTGCTTCTTCAGTGGCATGGAGAGGGAGTGGGAATGTGAACTTGACTCTAATTTCTCACCTTTTTATAATAAAAACAAATGAAAACTAGTTGACCTGAAAACTAGGAGAAATCTCCTTCTCTCTTTTCCTCCTCCAAACCTTCATCCTGAGAGCCTTATGGGAAGCCTCCTTACATTTAGTTAAGCAAAGACAGTGCTGACTGAAGGAGGCTGAAGTTTGCGCATGATAATGTGGAAAGAACATGGAGAGGGAGGCAGAGGCTCTGTTTCTACCTTTATTTATATAAAGGCAATGGCCAGAGTAATCTTGGGCAAAGTGCTTCACAGTCTGACACCTGTTTCCTCATCTATAGTATGAGGGTTAGACAATATGATCTTTTAGGTCACTTTTACCCCTAAACTTCCTCAGTACAATTACTTTGACTTGTCACAAAAACAGATATTGGATGTCTGCCCTTAGAGGAAAATAAAACATCTTCAGTCTTTTGTCCCTCCAGTGGTCTTTCCAGTGATGTTAATATTTCAGACTTTCTTCCTGAAGTAACATGAGGCAGTTAAAATCTTTTTTTTATCAATTAGATAGTAATGAGATAAATATATAAGGTGGTAATTTTACATTTAAATAAATATTGGTCTCTCTTTAAATATTATTTCTGTATATTTCCTAAATATTTAAGTCCCATGATGACAACAAAGGTAACCTAAGAAAGTGGAATACATGAAAGCACATGGCTCTTTTTTTTTTTTTTAAGATTTTATTTATTTATTTGACAGAGACAGCCTGTGAGAGAGGGAACACAAGCAGGGGGAATGGGAGAGGAAGTAGCAGTCTCCTAGCAGAGGAACCTGATGTGGGGCTCGATGCCAGAACGCTGCGATCACGCCCTGAGCCGAAGGCAAACGCTTAACGACTGCGCCACCCAGGTGCCCCAGCACATGGCTCTTTAATCACAGGTTTAGTGTCACCTGTGAAAATCAGATGGCTGAAATGAGTCCCATTTGCAGGCAGAGGATACTCCTGTCAAATATTGCAGTAGTCTGTGCTGTCCCAAATGACTGTTTCCACTTCATGTGGGTTCAATGTAAATTTTATTAATTTCCTCTATGGGTTACATGAGTAGAGGCATTGAAAACACTCAGATGGTTATCATGAGTAACAAAAAGCCATCCTTAAATAAATAATGTGATTACAAGAGTGATTTTGGAGTGGGGAGGCTAGGTGGAGAACTGGAGTAGGGAGGAATAAAGCTGCTCTCTTTAAAGTCATTTAGGAAAATATGATCTATTTACTCACCATGTTCTTAGGAATATATGGAAAACAAACTGGTTTTCCTCTTATTGCTCTCCCAAACCAGCTACATTCATAAGGGTTGTGTTGCCCCTGAACAGTGGAAAGAAAGTGGGAGAAGCACCTGAATGCCAGAAAAGCTCCAAGATCCTTCTTCACATTCAGGAACAATTCTTACACTATCTTTTACTGGTAGTTTCTATAGAGATCTGGAAGTCCAGTTGACAAATCAGGCCCTTCAGCTTCGCAAATATAATTTCATTCATACACTCCTTCAACAGTTATGTACTGGACATTGAGGTGAAGAAAACAGACATGTTCTTACTCTCCTAGAGTTTACAATTTAAGAAAGGAGTTAGGCAGTAATGAAGCAAACAAAATAATACATTGTGATAGGCGCTATAGAATTATGATGAACATTTTGGAGAACACAATTTAAATTTGAAAAATATGTTGGTCCTATTAATAATACATATTGAAGTCAAATGGCATTTTCTCTGGGTTTTATTGCATTCACAGAATGCAAGCACAATGGGGGCAATTTTGAAATGCATTTTTAGATAAAATAACTTCCATATGACAGGCGCAAGTATACACTGTCTAGTTGTGGTGAGCTAGGATTGTCTCCATCTCAGCTTGAAGCACTTGAAGGTTATCTTCTTGCCCTTGGTGTTATCTCTGGAGCAAGTCTAATTCTTATTTGCCTCAAGCAACAGATTTGATATCACTACTGTTCCCTTTAGGGCTCACTGAGAAGTAGATCAAACCCAGCAGTGTCAGGCAGTGATAGGTCCTGAAAGGTGGATAATTGATGTAATTAATTTTGGAGTTTAGATACCACATTTCAAAAGTTTTGAAATATTTTCACTTGGCTGATTTATGTTCATGTGATGTACATATATACCCTTCTTAAAAGCTGCAAGAGGAATTGCAATTGAGGGGAGGGTGTCAGTCAGTGGTGTGTGCAAAGGTACCACAGTGAGGATGGAGAGGAGTTTCTGAGACACCAAGGTTGCTGTGTAGCTCCATAAAACATGTTTACATTCTGCTGTTGGCACTGGGGGCACAGCCATGAATAAGACAAAATCCTGCCTTCATTGGGCTTGGTTTCTAGTGGAGCACAGATAAAAATGAGCAAACTAACAAGAACAACATCAACATCAACAATTTTCCTTTACTGAAAGTTCCATGTGTAACTCAAATGCTACCATTTTCTGGGGATACTGACCATGTTCTTCTTCCCTCCCTTTATTCCTTTTCCCTGGTTCCTACCTATGGGTTCAACTATGACCTATATGACCTATAGGCTGAAGAGACAACATTTTTATCTTCTGTGTATGCTTTTCTCTAGACACATATATATTTAACTCTCTCTGGACAGCTCCACTTGCATATCTTTCAGATATTTCAACTAAAACAACTAAACCCAACTGTACTAGCTTTTCCTCCAAAATCTCTCATTTTCTATTTAGACCCAACAGCCCCACTATCTACCCAGTTACCCAAAGCAGAAATGTGGTTGTTCTTATGACTCCTTTCTGTCCCATGCAAGAATATCTAATCAGTCACCTGGTTCCAGTCCCTAACATGTCTTATATTGTTCCATCCCTTCTATCCTCAGCTCTAATACACATTTCTAGCATTTTGTCAATAGTTTCCTAACTACAAAGACCACATGGCACTTAAGCTCCTCCAGTTTATATTATAAAATAGATATAGAATGAAAAACTGATTATATTTGCTTCTTAATGTCTGCAAAATAAAGTCCCAAATGTTTGTTATGGTCTACAAGGCCCTCCATGATCTGACCTATCATTGTCCTTTCCAATCCATTGACCATTTTATGCCTCACACTCAGGCACATTGAACACCCTCCACTTATCTGCCTAGTATATACCTACCCATCTGTTAAGACTGAGTTAAACCTTTATCTCCTAGTTGAAAATTTTTTGGATCTGAAATCTGTGCCCAAATTGTACCTTTACATACTTCTATTACCCTTAGTGGTTTGTACATGTCTGGCCTATTAGATTGTCTCCCCATAATAGACAAAGCAGTTTTGAATCAATCTAAAACTTCCAACAAACCTGCAATGTGGCAAGCATTCAATTGGTATTTATTAGTAAATGTTAATGAAAGGAAAAAAAAATAAACTTCACACTTCAGTTAGAACAGGAGAAGATGCGTGTTTAGTACCTCCGGTAGAAATCTCTCCTTATCATATCGTCACCACCTTATGTGCCAAATTCTTTCCATCAGTCTGATTTACTAAATAATAAGGACTGTGTGTGTGTATGGGGGAGGAGAGTGTGGAACAGCAGAAGACAACTTTCTTTTTGCAAACCTACTCTCTGGCTCTGAATTGTTTTTTTTCAGGGATGAAATGTCAGGTCATGTAACATTTCTGGTATTAAGTCTACACTAGTGAAACTTTCTCTTAACTGAAAACATAACTCTCACTATAGGTGGGAAGCCTAAAGATAAGTATAGGACCAATCAGTTTCTTTTCTCTTCCTCCCTTCACATTTCTTCTTACTAAACAGCTGTTTCTGGACCTTCTGGAAGTGAGGGATTTAAAGAAAAGGATTCTGCCATATCCAGTTGGTGCAGCTATAATAGGGTATTGGACCTTCAGGGAGAGGTGGGAGTTAATAGCTTTCTTTCATGAAATATGTCCTACTGGGAACCCCAACTGAGAATCTCTAGTTTGGCTGGCAGCTTCCCATTTCTTTTCCCCTAAAAGCTTCTACATTTGATGGTGTTCAGATGTTGGGTGGTTGGCCACATGCAAGAAGCCAACATATGTAGGGCAATTTGCAAGATGGCTCATCTCTTACACCACATGTGGCATATGGGAAACATACACCTCTGCCCCATTATTGGTGAATGTGCCTTTTATTCAGTTGTCATAGGCCCCTTCAGCCACATCTTACCCAAGGACCCTTTCCAGGAAGAGTCAAGTACCATCCTTGTGTTCCCCCAAATCTAAAGATCACAGTGTCAAGGTCTCCAATTAGTTATTTTGAAACATACCTCACTGAGTTTAGGATGAAGGAAAGCCTCCAACTCATTCTATGAAACCAGTACTACCCTGATATCAAAACCAGACAAAGATATAACAAGAAAACTACAGACCAATATTTCTTATCAACACGGATACAAATACTCTAAAAAAAAAAAAATACTAGCAAACCAAATCCAGCAGCATATAAAAAGATTTGTGTACCATGGACAGGTAGAATTATCTCATGAATGCAAGGTTGGTTCAATCCATCAATGTAATAATATACCCCTTTAGATGCAGAAGCTTTTGAAATCCAATATCCTTTCTTGATAAAAACACTCAACAAACTAGGAAATGAAGAAAATTTCCTCAACCTGAAGCATCTATGAAAAACTCACAGCTAACATCACACTCGATAGTTAAAGACTGAATGTTTTCCTCCTAAAATCAAGAATAAGACAAAGATGTCTGTTCTTGCCACTTCTATTCAATAGGCACTTAGGCAAGAAGAACAAGCAAAAAGAATCCAGAGTGGAAAGGAAGAAGTAAAACTATTTCTATTCACAGATGCATGATGTTGTTTGTACAAACTCCAAAGGAAGGAAGGAGGGAAGGAAATCAATATACAATAATTATTTATGTTTTATATACTAGCAATTAGCAATCCAGAAATGAACTTCAGAAAACAATTCTGTTTATAGTAGCATCAAAAATAACAAATTAGGAAAATATCTAACTAAAGAAGCCAAGACTTGTACACTGAAATCTATAAAACATCAATGAAAAAAATTAAGGACCTGAACAAATGGAGAGACATCCCATGTTCATGGATTGGAAACCTTTATATTGTTAAAATAGCAATATTCCCTATAAACACAACACAATCCCTATCAAAATTCCAGTTGTGTGTTTTGTTGATTATAAAATTCATAAGGAACTGCAAGGGACCTCAAATAGACAAAATGATCTTGGAAAGGAACGAAGATGGGGGACTCACACATCCCAAATTCAAAACCTATAGTAATTAAGCTATGATAATCAAGACAGTGTGGTACTGGCATAAGGACAGACATATAGATCAATGGAATAAAATTGCAAGTCCAAAAATAAAGTCTAATATTTACAATCAATTACTTCTCAATAATGGTGCCAAGACCATTCATATGGAAACAAGTCTTTTCAACAACTATGCTTGGACAACTGGACATCCATATGCCAAAGAACGAAGCTGGACTCCTACAATGTACAATATCCAAAAATGGATCAAAGACCTAAAACTATAAGACACTTAAAACGGGTATGACTTGCAGTAGGTTATTTTTTTCTTTTATCACAAAAAAAAAAAAAAGAGAGAGAGAATTTGGACATCACCAAAATTGAAAACTTTTGTGCTTCAAAGAGCAGCACCCAGAAAATGAAAATACTATCCAAAGAATGGGAGAAAATATTTGCAAGTAATTTATCTGGTAAGGAACTTGCATCTAGAATAAATAATTCAGTAATAAAAAGAACCCAATTAAGAAATGGGCAAAGGATATGAATAGACATTTATCCAAAGATGAACAAATGACCAAAAGCACATGAAAAGATGCTCAACCTTATTAGTCATTAAGGAAGTACAAATCAAAACCATGAAATGCATCACCTCCACCAGGATGGCTAGAATAAAAATGTCAATAACAACTGTTGGCTATGATGTAGAGAAATTGGAACTCTCACTGATGGAAATGTCAAATAGTACAGCCACTTTGGAAAAGTTTGATAGTTCCTTGACAGGAGTAGGCATACGACCCAGCAATTTCACTCCTATGTACGTAACCAAGAGAAATAAAAACTTATATCCACATAGAAACCTGTACACAGATGTTCGTAGTAGTATTTATAATAGCCAACAAACAGAAATAATACAAATATCCATCACATGAGTGCACGAAAATATGGTGTATCAATACAATGAAATATTATTCAGCCATAAAAAGGAATGAAGTACTGATACAGGCTACAACATAGATGTACCTAGAAAACAGTGTTTTAAGAGAAAAGTCAGATACAAAAGGCCACATATTATATGATTCCATTGATGTGGAATGTCCCAAACAGGCGAATCTATAGACAGAAAGATTAGTGATTACCAGGGACTTTGGTGTGTGTATGTGTGGGGGGGCATTGGGGAAACTATTGAGGATAGAATAAACAGTCACTCCTAATGGGTACAGGATTTTTTTTTTTAACAGTGATAAAAATGCTCCATGTATAATGGTGATGATTGCAATTTTGTGAATTTTCTAAAAGCCATTAAGTGCACATTTGAAAGGGTGAATTTTGGTATGTGGATTTTATCTTAATTAAAACAAAAACAGGGGCGCCTGGGTGGCACAGCAGTTAAGCGTCTGCCTTCGGCTCAGGGCGTGATCCCGGTGTTATGGGATCGAGCCCCACATCAGGCTCCTCCGCTATGAGCCTGCTTCTTCCTCTCCCACTCCCCCTGCTTGTGTTCCCTCTCTCGCTGGCTGTCTCTATCTCTGTCAAATAAATAAATAAAATCTTTAAAAAAAACCAAAACAAAACAAAACAAAAAAACAAAAACAAAAATTAGGGAAGTACCCCTCCTCCACTTTGAGGAGGATGAGGGAGGGTCAACTCCTGCAAAAGAAATCATTATAATTATCTCCAACCTCTCAATGGACTCATTTTAATTGGCAAATATTGAGAGAACTTATCTAGTCTGTCTTGCACCAGGTTGTCTAGCATCTATATCTCAACTTCATTGAATCCTAATAACTAGCAGTGATGTGGGCTTGGATATGATAATCCAAGGTGAGGGAAGGATGGGGCCAGGACTCAGAGTCATTTGACACTGAAGGTTGCACCCTTGATAGCAGTGTACCATTTACCAGACACATGCTTATCCCATTTTCTATGGTTTTCTAAAGACCGGAAGACAGCTAGGATAATTATTCCAGGTCCTGTTCAAATGAACCTAAGAATCCTGACTTGTGGGTTGATTTGTAGTAATGGTTATGCGGTTCTGGATAAACAGGCATACATTCATTGTGGTGCTTCATTTAGTATAAAAGGCAGGGTTTGGTAGAGGATTGTTCCTTCATAGACATGAGGGGCTGGCCACAGTGAGGTGGTGTAAGATGCCTGCCCCTATCTCCACTGGGAGAGGAGTGTGGCCACAACGTGTATGCACAGAGGCCCCTTGTTGTGAGAGCACATCCAAAGGGTAAGGCTGCGGAAGTCACACAATCTTGCTCTCAAGGACATCTGTTCTTTTCATCCTTTCCCTCTTACTGTCTTTCCATGGGTTGAACAGTCAGATCCAGGGGAGCCACTTCCTCCAGAAGCAAGTCCTTTAGCCACAAACATTTAAATATTTAATAATAATAATAAAAAAAACCCGAACAAAACTTTTTTGAGGGGGGAGAAGTGACGGGAGACAAGGAGAAAGAGGCCATCTTTAGTGAAAAAACAGGATGCTTCATTGTAGGCTGAGCCATTTTTTAATCATCCAAGTGGTGACAAGCTGGCGGAAAGATGATTTAAAAAACACAATCTTTATCATGAATGTGCTCACATCCTGGGCAATGGTTATGCGGGGGCGGGGGAGGGGAAGACAGAGGGAAAACCCTGGGTACTCCTCCTTGTTTAAACAAGGAATGTGCCCCAGGGAGCAGAACTACCATGGGAGTGTGGGTTGCTGAGGTCACACAGACACTTGGGGGTCCATGTTGGTGGTCCAGGAAGTTCTTATGGGTGAAGTGTTTTTTAAATTTTGGTTTTGAAGGGTACTTGAGGATATGAAATAATTCTCAACTGAAGATGCTGGGTGGAGATGCAGGGAGAGAAGTGCCTATAACTGATGGCAAATTAGAAAAGCATTTGGGGCCCAGGTTACGGAAGGCTTTGGATGCCATGCTTGAAGAATATTCAAAGGGGAGCAAATTTTGAAGCAGAGGATATTTAAATTAACAAAATTGTTTTGGCAGAATGGAAAAGATTGGAAGAAGTGGTTATACCCAGGGCGGTTAGTTAGGAAGCTATTAAAAGCAACCAGGTGATTCAATGGACCAGGGCCTGAAAGGAAGTATGATGAACTGGGGAGACTAGGGCGGGGCAGGGGGAGGAATTGATACACGCTGTGGCAACTGAGGGATGAGGGATTTCGATGACTGGGTTGACAGTTATCCTTTTAAGGAAGAAACAAGTAACGGTAGGTAGAGATGCAAGATGAAATTTGATGTTAACTTTGAGGTACCAGAACGATTATTCTGGGGATAGGGTCTGAGCAAAAAATATGGATTTAGGCAAGAATCTTCAGGAGTGGTTGTGGCTGACCAGAGAGAACTGGACGAGACAAGAACTTTAAGTAGAATTATAGTATCTATCCGAGATCTGGATGGTATACACCCAACTGAAAAAGGAACAGAGTAGCAAATTAAGTTTGAGGTGTTGGGAAGGTTACACAGTTCACACTGGCAATTGAGGAGGTTATGAGTTTCCTTCAGGAGAGCATTTTCAGTGGCACAGAAATGGATTAGCAGCATTTCTCACAGTGAGACATTTGCATCAAAATCTTAAGCGTTTAACAAATGCCAACCTACTGGATTTGAACAGGGAAGGGGGAAAACCCTTGGAACTTTGAATTTGTTAACACAGCTTTCCCCAGGAAATTCTTTATAGACTAATAACACAGAGTAGATGAGAGGGAACAAATAGAAGTTTGTTTTTTTAATTCTTTGGTGGCTCAGGGAAGGGGTGAGAAGAGTAAATGATCCTCAAGAAGCTGACAGAGGTTAAAAAAGAAATATATATAGAGAGAGACAGAGAGAGAGGGAAGAGAATGTGTATGTGTGAGAGAGCAGGTAAGGGGATCAAGACTACAAATAAAGTAGCCTTGGGAAAACAATCCTTCTCCTAAGAGACTCGTATGAAATTCCTGAAAACCCAAAAAGGGGCCTGAAATGCCAGCAGTCGTGTTCTTATGGGAACAGGGAGTGATGCTGCAAGATCACAACCAAGGAATGAACATCAGCAAGTTCAGATTGAAACCTCACTTTCAAGGCTTTGTTTTTTGGATATTTATCTCCCTACACAGGTATGCATACCAAAATAAAGCTAGGGAAGTTGGAGCTGTAAGTTATCACACAATTAACCACAACCTAGGAAAGTAGTATAGAGGGTGAGGAAATGCAACTTATTTGCTGAAGCTGCCAGGCTCCCGAAAAGTTTGACAGCAGGTTGTATTTTTATGTTGCATGTTTGAAATTTTCTAAAATAAAAAAACGTAAAAGAAAGCTTCTATTTCATTTTGAAAGCTAATTATTTTAGTTTATGGTTCATTTTTTTCCCCAGAGCTTCCTGCAGACTGTGGGCTGATTCACAGATAACCAAAATATGTAAGAGTGTCCAGACAAAAAAGTACTTTAATAATAAGACATTTAGGGTAGAAGTATACTCATTATAGTCAAAATTTCTGTTTTCCTCTTCCTTGAGATATTGTTCAATGGCATTCTAGTAAACAGTAGTAAACAGGAGGCAATGGTAAGAGAAGTGGTAACATGCCCAGGATAATTACTAAGCAAGTGAGAGCAGCTAGTATGGACAACCAATGACTTTTTCTCTTAAAATATTTTTAAGGGTAGGTTTATTTTGAACTGTTTGTTAAAAGTCTATTTGATGTGAATTCTATATCTGATAACCTATACTCAATTACCATTCACAAACTTCATACAGATATGTTAATACAATTATAGAACTTCAATACTGTGATAATAGAACTTGAGAACTGAAGAGCACACATTTCTTCACGAATTTATTATATAAAATGCCCCCAGAGTATTTGATTTCTCTCCTCCTTTCGTTATACACAAGCACATGGATGAGACGCTCTTTAAGATGACTATAGTATTGTGAGAGTCCCTTGCATCAAGGTAGTGTACATACCTCAACAGTGTTCTAAAGGCTGGCCCAGGAAACAACAACAAAAAAGTTACCTTATCACAAGATGGAAAGCACTGTTTTCTTTTTCCTCTAAATTATGATGAAAAATGTCACTGTTTTCTTTAGCATTATGGTACATAACAGATCTGTCTCAATTACTAATTAAAATAATCCTTAAAGATATCCTTTTTCCCCTCCAGTGATTTGAAAAGCTGCATTTTTCCTGCCAATTTCAAACAAATTACCAGGTTGATCTATCGTAGTGTTAATCATCAAAGCACAAGCTCAGCACATTAGCTGTATGTAGCTTGCAGTGAAAGGATATAACCGTATGTCTCTCCTCAGTTAAAAATACATAATCCTTTTATTTTATATTGCAATAAAAGAAATTAACATCACAGACACAGAAGACTAGAAAGGGGAAACTACTTACTTCTGAACGTCCAGTAATTTAAACCTATTTGTACTTTTCCACAGTACATGAAAGTAATATTTAACACTTTTTGAAGTAAAACTTAATCTTTGGGGATATACAATGTAAATAGGGCTTAAGAGTAATAGTTCCATTCATTTCCAGGTCTGCTTAATGTATGATTAAGTAAAACAAGGCACAATAGCCATCCTTTCCATTATGTTCCAACACTGATCATGTGCCTTGATAAAATGGCTGATTAGACAAGATGATGGCAACATGAAGGGAAGACTTTGGATTGTCTATTTAAAATGCAGGTAATAAGTAATTAATAAAAAATTTATTTTAAGTGCACTTTCACATGCTTTGCGTTTATAATAAACAACAAACTTCCTAGCCTTCTTGCAACAGGCTTGACTACCATTTCTTTTGGCCAAATGCACTTTTCCCCAGTAAACTTAAAACAACAATAACAACAACAATAACAACGACAACAAAATAATCCCTGTCCTTTCACATACTAAGAAAGAGGATTGGCTACTGAAACAGTTCATTGCAAGACACATGAAGACGACATACTGTGGCATGAGTTGTTTTTAATTTGTTGTGCTGTTACTAAAGTAAAGTTCTGAGGGCTGCAGTTAAAACATTCCAAGTTCTCCCTTCCATCTTTATTGATTTCAAGATTTTGCACAGAAAACTCTTTGGGGACTAGAACAGCAGCAATTGCATCACACTGTTTTCAAGACTTCAAGTTTCAAAGCAAATTGTTTAAAAAAAAAAAAGAAAGAAAAACAACACAGTTCCTGATTTGAGTTAGATATAAGGGACGAAAATAGCACATACTTGAAGGTTACACAGTCTACAAATGGTGGCAATATTTTCCTTGGGAGAGTAGTTTTGTTGGTATATATTTTTTAAATACTCAAAAAGGCTCAACCTCAAGCAGTAATAAACACAAGCAAAAGTGATTTAACCCTTAAAATAAATATTCAGAAAAACCTCTCTGTACATACAAGTGAAAGAATAAGTAACACTTTCACGCAAAAAAAAAAATTAATAATAATAATAAAGGATTTGTTCATATAAGTAGCTGAAATCTGCTGTTCCAGCCCACATATCCCCAATAAAGAAGGGAGGCACAGACATAGGTGACTACTGTGATTCACTATCTTACAGCCTTTTTGTACTGGGACACTATCACCACCAATTTTATCCCTCTTGTTATATTTATTAAAATTTTAAATTTCTTTTTCTTTTCCTTTTTTTTCATTTTTCTTTCTTTTTTATCTTTTTTTTCTTTTCTTTTCTTTTTTTTTTTTTTTTACAGCATGCCAAATCCTTTGGCGTAAGTGATGGCCTTCAACAATCTTTCTTTAAGTTTTTCTTTGCTTGAATATTCCGGCAGTAAAAGGACATTAAAGCAAGTATGAGATGTAGGTAACCTAAACAGAGAGAAGGGGGAAAAATAGGAAAATAAATCATGGAGAATATGCGCAGTATTAAAAAATCCTTTTAGATGGTATGTATAGTTGAGATGGTTTGCAATGCAGAGTACACATTAATGCAACCCATAAACTTTTTGTTTTTCCTGTGCAACTACCAAATATCAGTTTGTTATCTATTATTTAATACTAATGATGATGACTGATAACATATTATATCCACTGAGTTATTATGACATACCAGATATTGTTTTAGGTATTCAACTGTTAGATCTCATTTAAATCTTCTCACAATAAACCTATCATTATCCCCACTACAGAGCTGTCATCACTGAGAAGTTAATTTACTCTAAGATGGAGATAATACACAAACCTGGTTTTCAAGATGTCAAAGTCTGTGTTCTTTAATGTCAGTTGGAAATATTCTTGGGAATATGTTTATATAAATGACTTAATAACAAATATAAATCAATATAAATAAATTTACATTAAAGCTATTATACATCAAATAATGTGGAAAACTATAATAGAAATGTTTCTATTCATTCAAACCCTTAAATATGCTCCTGTTCATGTATGACACTTACTCAACAAAAACAACTTTTACAATGAAGAGAGAACAAAATTCAAGGTCAAGATTATGAAGATGGATTCAAATGTTAAGATTATGAAATCTAGTGCTGAACAATTTTCTGAGCCTCAATTTAACCATTCTTAAAAAGATTACATAATATGGCTTTCAATTAAAAAAACTCTGAACTAAAAACTGGATGAATCATATCAATTTGCAAAATTCCAAATCAAGTGAGCCCTGTAACAGTTTAGAACTAGGCCAGTGTTTTAAATATTTCCTCAAACAACAGTAGCAAAAATTTCTCTGAACTACTAGTTCATATGATTTGGAGAGCTCCATGTAAAACTCTAAAGTGCTCAGAAGCTCCTGGGCAGTTCCCATGTGTGTTTAATGGAATGTAAGGTTTTTGGTATATAGTCACAACTTAATAATTACCTTTCTGTGTCTGGGCCATTTTTGGCTATAATCATCTTTAATTTTCCTAGTCCGCCCACAGGTGCTCTGTCTGTGCCTGTTGTAAACTGCAAGAAAAGTCTTTTCTGCTCATCTGTAAATGAATGAACGATTTCCCAGAACTCCCTAATGAGAAAAGATAAGAGTACTAATTTTAGTTTGGCATTCATTTATAACTAGTACTAATATGAGTTTATGATTTATTAAAACCGTATTAGAGAGATAACTTGGAAGTTATATCAGAAATCCTAAACATTCATTCCTGTTGGTCAAGGAGCTACAAATTACTTATGCAAATTTATCTCATGGAAATACTTAAAAGTATAGTTCATGGTGACATTACCTAGAACAGTAAAAACTGGTAAACCGAAGTGTCCAATAACAGGAACAATTATGAAAACTATGGTATACTCATACTGTATAATCAGTAACAAAAGACAAACCCAAAACCCAATCGTGTGAATTGAAAATATGAGATTTTGGGAGGAAAAGGTGATAAAGATTAAGGACAAAATTTAAAAAAACATACACAAACATTCCTAATAGTAGGCATACGTTTTTTATATAAACCAGAACACTTGTTTTGTCACTGTGGAAGTGGGGAGGGGGGATAATTTTGATACTTCTGCTAAATGCAATGATTAAGTCCCTGGCATTCCTAATATCTATGTGATAAAAGTCATGTTGTTATAGTGATGCTTGTTATATTCATTCTAAAAACAAAAGAGCAATCTTGGCATGCTTGTCTGAATAATGAGGTATCCATAAATTTAGCATATGCACTAATCCTCAGCTAGAAAAATTTCAAGATTTTAGAAAAAATGTTAATTGGTCAAAGAATACATTTTAATATTTATTTGAAAAGCTCTTTCCAGAATCTTGGCAGAGAACATCACACTTCCTACATGTGTAATTATAATTCTAGTTTCTGATATCCTAGTATTCCAGTATACAATTTCTATTATTAAAATGCGGGCATTTTTGTTGGTGCAATGCCAATACTTCTGACAGGGTTAACAGCTTTATTAGACTTCCTGGCTCTCCTGCAATGTCTTCCCTCTTCTTTTCCCTGACATTCTAACATCCTCCTCAGTTCCTACAAACCTCCCATTCACCTAGAGAAAACAATAAAGAACTACATCATAACAACAGAAAATGAGACATGGAACTTGCAGGTGCATTTTTCAGGAAGAACTAAAATCATTCCACAGTCTGGATCATTCCTATTGGGTGGCTGACAAGAAAAGGTAAGTCTCCTGTGTCCCAGAGCTCTCTGCCAGGGCAGAATAGCTCCCTTGCAAATGGGTGGTAATCAAGTCTTCTCACACTGTAGGAGTGCTCCGAAGCCTAACTGAACCAGCCACACCTGAAAAGGCAGATAGGAGGGCACCATGACCAGTTTGCCTACATTATTTATTTATTTATTTGGTTCTATAATTTAAAATCAGAATTTAAAATACTGGGGTTACTATCAGTTTATATAATGAAAACATTTACTGGACAAAATTCTTCTCTTCCTATAAGTGCTATGTTCTATATTAAAATTCTGAATTAGGAACAACTATTTAGAAAACTGAAAATGAAAAAAAGCTTCTGCATTTCTACATTAAGTGGCAGCTTTATGGGTCATATCCCATTTACATCACCTAAAACATATTCAGATCAAAAAGGAGAGAAAATTCAATAAAAACACCCATAACCTAAGCTTAGATTAAAACTAGGAAAACAGAGTGGCAAACTCCCAACTGACATGTAGTTATGAAGGGCAGAGCCCTACCCCAAGAGTGAACTACTAAGGAAAGGTTAAGAGCACTGGCAACGGGGTGGCTAAAACGGCAGGCCTTGGAAAAGTACCAGGGTAGAAATGACAGATAGGCATGATGCCTGAAGTGATGGGGAGCACCCTGGGAGACAGAGATACCCCTTGAAAGTAGCTTCGCTATAAAGGAATGGAAGCAGCTAATGAAAGAGGCCCTAATTAAACAAGTTAGAATTGAAGAATCAGAAGGTGCTAGGCCACATAACCATATATTAAAGAAACTGCTGATACCCTAATAACAAAAGAGGGGACCATTTAATCAAGAGACCACTAACGCCACCCAAACTTCTCCCCACTCTACCATGAGATCTACTAATAGCAGGTCCAGAAAAACTCAACCAATAGAAACAGAAATGAAAGAAACAGAATTCCAAAATCCAAATAAAGGTATTATGAAACAAGTCCAGCAAATAAATAAGAAGCTAAACCGTCTAGCAGAAAAAAAGTATACTTGAAAAATTCAGTGAAGAATGGAAAGCCTTAATTCCCATATTCCAACATGAAGAGAAAATGCAACAGCAGATAGAAAAGAATGCCATTAATTAGAAATACAAAACTCAGACATGAACAAAACTGAAACAGAAATGAGAATACTCAAATACACTCAAGAAATATGCAAAATAAATTTGGAAACAGAAGGTTCACTTATAAGGTGACCAAAGGAAAAGCAGTCTGACCACAATTTCTACTAGGGACAAAGAGATCAGAAACAAAAGAAGAAAAAATATATATGTTTGGAACATATATATGGAATAATCCATGTATGAGATGATTTACTGTGACATTACTTCTCATAGCAAAAGACTGGAAATAAACACTATGTTAATGAATATTAATAATCTATACTGCTTTCACACAGTGACAGTATTCAGCCTTACAAAAGAACATGGAAGATATCTCTACATTGCTAAGGAGTCATTTCCAGGATATAATGAAAAAAATTTCCTTGCTCTGTCCCCTGGAAAAAGTCTACATGCACTAACATTTAATAACAAAGGTCATATCTTGTACCCCAAACTGACTTTTAAAGATGCCATTCCCCAATTATTTCTTAAAAAATGATTTATTTCAGGCTTAGAGTTAAAACTGCTCAAGGTGAGCTAAAAATTTCAAAATGTAAAATGAAGTGATGTTAAAAGCATACCAAGACTAAGCAGTTTGAATATTACTAAGAATAATGACTGTGAAACACAATCAATATATAAAAATCCATCAGTTCAAAACAATATTCGGAAAGAGGAAAAAAAGACAAAACCAAAAACAAAAGCCCCCCCCAAAAAACCAAAAAACAATTAAATGAACTCCAAACTCAACTGTCACTACTGAAATTATTACATTAACTTCTTACTCTAAAATATTTAATTACATTTTATTGTACTTTTTCAGTAAAACTTTTACACAGTAATCAAATAGCAAACCTAATGAGGAAAAAGAATAGCAGGTATATGTACAGAATGAACATTAGAAATTTTTTTTCCAAATTACCATTTTGCAACCCCCAGGGAAACAATGGATTCAGGTAAGGATACTAATAGATACAAAAAATCAGAAGAAACATAGACTAAGGGGTTTGGGGAAGATGATGGTGGCAATGACATGGTTATTTTGTTTTTGTTTTTTTTCAATCTTCCTAATCTCTCCCATAAAATCAGAGCTAATTGGATGGAAAATGGAAGACCTACATATAACACCTTCAAAACTAGGTGACAAGATATCCTCCCATAAATTCTTCCATGTAAATGAAAAGGAACACACCACTGACAGCTAGACTACCTAGCTGGTATCCGTGTCACTGGGTGGGGAAGCAAAAGGAAGGCAACTGGTTTCTTACAGCCCTGGGAACAAGGGAACCTCAAAACCACCAACCCACTGGAAAGCACAGGCCAATTTGAGAAGACAGCTAAAAGAGAGTTATTCAATTTGTAGGCAAATGCAAGGGAATCATGATACAGTAAAAGGTCTGGGCCCTTATGGCTCTCAAACACCAAAATTCCCTTCTAAAACTGAGGAGAAACTGCTGGAAATAAGGTCCAAATTCACCAAATCAAGAATAAAAAGGCCAAGAAATATTCAAATAAATGTGGGAAAGGAGAGCAGAATAGGCATTTTCAGAAGACACGAGGCTATACATATGTACTTTTTTTCCTTTTTAAAAGCATTTTGCAAAAACAAAATGCACAGAGCTTTCCTGAAGCATGAAAATGCTGCCCTGGCCTATCTCTACCTCCTCCAAGCATGAGAAAATTCATCTCACTTAAGAAAAAAAAAGGCACAACAGAAAAAGATCACAAACACTAAGAGAGTTACTAGAAAGGAATAATATGTGCGTGTGTGCATGAGAATGATGTCTTTATAGAGAATAAAATTACACCGAGAGATCTGCCAACAAAACACATGAAAACTGGAAACAAACCTCAAATGAAGCTAAAAATTTTTAAATAATAATAGAGGCTATGAAAGGACAACTAAGAAACAAAATTTCAGAACAAGGGTAATTAAAGAAAAGATTTTGGAAATATGACAGAACTAGGGAGTAACCGTAAATAAAAAGAAAATAAATGTCAAATGGAGGAAATTAAAACTAATCTAGAGGAACCATAGGATAAATAAGCACAATGATAACATCACAGAAACAGAAGATAAAAATTACTTGAATCAAAAAGAAAAGAAGCCATGCCTGACAGTCTCCTTCTCAACCCAGAGACACAGTTGGCAGGGGAAATCTGCCACAATTAGTGCTGGCCTGGGAAATGCTCCCCTTCTTGTGGAGCCCCAGAGTGCCTCCTAGCCCAGAGATGCTGAATGGCCATCAGCATGAGCAAAGGGGATCCTGCCACAATAGGCACAGAGCCCAGGAAGAGCTCTCCAGCCCCATGGGCTTGAGACACCATGCAACACGGCCTGGAGAAGCTATTCATTCGCATCCCTCAAGCAACACCATCATGGACCACAGGGAGTCCCCATGGAATGAGATAAATAAAGCAGAGCAGAGTAGTGCCACAAAGGCTCTGAAAACTAAATTTGTCACTGGAACTACAACCCACAAAAAGTATGCCAGGACTTGCATGCTACACTTGGAATAGGATGACTGCCTGCTAAAGTAAAAAAGTGCAAATAGGACCCAGAATCTCCTAACGGACATAATCCAAAACTACAACACAAAGGAAGAAAATCAAGCGGCGTCAACACTGGGATGACTAAGATGTTGGAATTGGGGCACCTGGGTGGCTCAGTCGGTTAAGCATTTGCCTTCGGCTCAGGTCACGATCTCAGGGTCCTGGGATCGAGCCACGCATCAGGCTCTCTGCTTAGCGGGGAGTCTGCTCCTCCCTCTCCCTCTGTGCTCTCTCTCTCAAATGAATAAATGAAATCTTAAGAAAAAATAAGATGTTGGAATTACCTGACAAGGATTTTAATGCAGTCATCATAAAAATGATTTTACAAATAAAAGTTCTATTATTTCACAAATGGAACAACAGAAAATCTCACGAAAGAAACAGAAGTTATAATTAAAAAGAGGCAAATGTAAATTATAGGACTGAAAAACACAATAAGAGAAAAATACTGGATGGGCTCAAAAGTAAAGATGACAGAGGATAAAAAACCGAATGAGAGAAAACTGGAAAAAAAAAAACAAAACCAAACAGGTACTTGTGGAACAATGACAAATGACTGAACACTGGTAATACTAGAGGCCCAGAAAGAATGGAGAGTGGGGCTGAAAAAGTACTTGAAGAAATAATGGCCGAAAACTTCCCATGTTGGGCAAAAAACAAACCCACACATTGAAGAAGCTAAACAAACCCCAAATGGCATAAACAAAACCACTCTTTGGCAATAAAGGGGAAATAAAGATATCACCAGACAAAAGAAAACTAAAAGAATTTGTCATTAGCAGACCGGTCTTTGAAGAATGACTAAAAGGAGTGACAGAAGATGGACTCTTAAAGCAAATGGAAAGAAAAACAGAAATATAGGTGTATACAACAGACTACCATTCTCATCAATTTTGTAAATCCTATGTGATGACGGATACAAAAATTATAGCATTAAATTATTATAGCACAAAAATTATAATAGTATTAATATTCAACACAATATTTAAAATTGGGAAAGAAACCTAAATGTAAGCAAGGTTTCCACACTTCACTGGAAGAGATGCTGATCCACTTTCACATAAGTACACAGCAACCAGGAAGAACGCTATACTGAACAATACAACCCAAAAAACACTACAAATAAATCAAAAGGGTATCCTAAAAAAAAATGTTTGAATAACTAAGTAACTCATGGAAGGCAAGAAGACAGAAACAAGCAATCATAAGAAGACAGAAACAGAAAACATAAAATGGTAGACATAAGTCCTAACGTATCAATAATTACCTTAAGTATGAACTGTCTAAATATACCAATTACAAGGCAGGCTGACAGAGTGGATGAAGAAAAAAAAGACTCAACTATACGATGTTTCTAAGAAATTCATTTCAAATTTAACTACGGATAGGTTGAGAGTAAGACAACAGAAGAATATATCATACAAACATTTAAAAATATTCATATTAGATTGACGGCAAAGAAAATTACAAATCATAAAGAGGACCTTATGTAATGATAAAAAGACAAAATGACTCAAAATGGGTATGTACAAAAAAAAGAAAAAAAGAAAAAAGGTATGTACCAAATCACAGCCTCAAAATACATGAAACAAAACCTGACAGAGATAAAAGAGATAAATATCAGAAGTAACCTACAGAAATATGCTTAGCTGATTTTTGACATGTGAAAAAGTAATTCACTGGAGGAAAGATAAAGTAGTGTGTCTAGACTATGCAAAGAACTCTCAAACTCAACAGTAAAAAACAATCAAGTGCACTCTTGGCATTTATCAGGGAAATGAAAATTTGTGTTTACCTAAAAAACTGCACTTGATTATTTATAGCAATTTTATTCATAACATCCCCAAATTAGGAACAACCATCAAGTCTTTCAACAGTGAAATGGTTAAAAAGACTGGTGAATCCATATCAAGGAATAAATACTACTCAGTAATGAAAAGAAACTATTGATATGTGGAAAAAATGTGGGTAATTCAAGGCTGAGTCAAAAAAAGCCAATCCCAAATGGTGACGTATTGTATGTGTTTCATTTAATACAACATTCTTGAAATGACAAAATTAAAGAAATAGAGAACAGAGGGGTGGTTGTCAGGGGTTAGAGACTAGAGTAGGAATAGGGATAGGGTAAAGGTATGGGTATATAAGTGTGACTGACTATAAAAGAGCAACAGGAAGAATTCTTGTAGTGACAGAATTTTTCTGTATCTTGACTGCATCCTACTTGTGATATTGAAATAATGTTTTATAAAAATTTGCCACTGAGGGAAAAATGGTAAGTGTACACAGGGTCTCTGTGTGATTTCTTACAACTGGTATGCCACTCTATAATTATTTCACAATAAAAATATTAATTAAAAAAAGTGTTAAAGAAGATTAACAGATCAGATAAGCAGATTTTGGAGGAAAGAAAATCAGTGGAGACAGAGAGCCACATCACATAACGATAAAGGATCAATCCACCAAAAAGACATACTAAGGCTCAAAGTGTATGTACCAATCAAAAGATCTTCAAAATACATAAAGTAAAAAGTGATAGAGCTGAAAGGAGGAAGGGACATATCCACCATTATAGAGCACTCAACACCCCTCTCTCTGAGCAACTGATAGAACTACAGATCAGAAAATCTGTAAAATCATCAACGAACAGAATCTAAATCAACATTTATAGAATATTCCACCCACCAACACAGAATACACAAATTCAAAGTATTAGGAGTCATGAAGACTAAGTTCTCTGACTAGAAAAGAATCAAACTAGAAATCAGTAACAGAGAAGAAAGAGGAAAATATCCAAAAACCCTGGAAATTAAACAAAATTTTGTTTAAATAACAGTCAAAGAGGAAGTCTCAAAATAAATTTTAGAAACACATACATAGGGAAAAAAGGAAAATACAACATATAAAAAAATATGGGATATAGCTAAAGGAAGGATGAGAATAAAATTTAAAGCACTAAATGCTTACATTAGGAAAGAGGAAAGAATCAATGTTTCTATCCTCAGTAATCTAGAGTGAGAAGAGCAAAATAAACCAAAACAAGGAAGGAACTAATAAAGAGCAGAAATCAATGAAATTAAAAACAGTAACAGTGAAATAAAAAGCTGACTTTTCAATATAATCAATAATTTGAACAAATCTCTCAAGCAAGACTAACAAGTTTAAAAAGGAAAAAAAAAACCACAAATTACCACTATGAAGAATAAAAAATGGTATCATCAGTTCAGATCTGCAGACATCAAACGGATAAAAAAGGAATATTATGAACTCTGTTCACATAAATTTGACTACTTTAATAAAATGGATCAACTCCTTGAATAACAGAAATTACCATAACCCACCGAATATGAAAGAAAATTTTAATAGTCTTATAAACAGTGAAGAAATGGAATTTGAAATTAAAATGCACCCCAAAAAGGACATTTCTAGGCCCAGATGGTTTCATTGGAGAATTCCACCAAACATTTAAGAAATAATTAGTACCACTTTAACACAATCTCTCCTAGAAAACACAACACTTCCCAACTCTTTATGAGGTCAGAATTAACCATGATTTTAAAACGAGACCAAGACAACGTAAAAAAAAAAAAGACAAAAACTACAGACCGGTATTTTTTGTGAACTTAGACACAAAAATCATCATCCAATTACCAAGTCGAATTTGACAATGAACTAAATGGAAATCACTCAGATATGCAACACTGGTTCAATAATGGAAAATCCATTAATGCAATGTGCCACATCAAATAGAGGATAAAGAAAAATCATACTTATTTCAGTAGATGCAGAAAAAGCATCTGACAAAAACGAAAAGCCTATTCACGACAAAACTCAACAAACAAGGTATAGAGGGGAACCTCCTTGAATTTGTAGAGAGAGCACTAACTACACTAATATCAAGCTTAATAAAAATAAGTGCTTTCTCCTAAATTCAGAAACAAGTCAAAAACAAGGCTTTTGCTTTTACTACTCTTATTCAGCACAGTGCTAAAAGTTCTAGCCAGCATAATAAGGCAGGAAAAAAGAAATAAAAGGCATACAAATTTAAAAAGAAGCATAACTATCCCTATTTACAGAATACATGAATGTCTATACAGAAAACCCCAAGATGTCTCAAGAAACAAAACAAACAAAAAAGAAAACAAAACAAAAAACAAAAAACAAAAAACAAAAAAACCTTCTAAAATAAATGAGTTCAGCCAGGTCAAATGATATACAGTCAACATATAAAAAAAAAATCAATCACACTTCTATATACTAACAACATATGGAAACCAAAATTAAAAATACAAGCCATTAAAAAATAAAATAAAAATACGATACCATTTACAATCACTACAAAGGAAATCACAATCAAACAAAACGTGCAGAATCTATATGCTGAAAATTACAATGATGATGAAAGGAATCAAAAAAAGACCTAAATAAATGGGGAACTATACTGTATTCACAGGTTGGAAGAGTCAACGTAGTAAAAATGCCAGTTCTCCCCAATTTGATCTTAGTGTGATTCCTATCAAAATTTCATCAAGGTTTTTTTGTAGGCATAGACAAAGTGAATATAAAATTTATATGTTAAAGCAAAGAGTAGCTAAAATGTGGAAAAGACAAGAAATCTTTCATTTAAAATGGGAGTAAGCACTCTATCTGATGTTAATGCTTACTATTTACCTGTACTGTCGTATAAGCACCGCGCGCTAACCGATTGCGCCACTGGAGCTCCTACCATTTACCTGTACCAATAAGGGCAGTACAGTACTGGCAGAAGGATGGATATGCACAGAGATCAAGGGAAGACCATAGGGAATTCAGAAAAAGATTCACACAAACATTATAAACTGATTTTTGACAAAGATGCAAAAACAATTCAGTAAAGGAAGGATAGCCTTTTCAATAAATTATACGGGAACAAATGGACATCCATAGGCAAAAAAGTGAATCTTGACTTAAACCTCACATATATAAAAATCAACTAAAAATGGACCAAGACTTCAATATAAAATGTAAAACTATAAGAATTTTAGGAAAAGAGAAAGACGGGGAGGGAGGGAGAGGGAGAGAATTAATCTTCAGCACCTAAGGCTGGCCAAGAGTTTTATATCTGACTTTACCAAAAACATGATCCATAAAAGGAAAAATCGAAGCTCAAAATTAAAAACTTCTGCCATGCAAAAGATTCTGTTAAGATGAAAAGATCAGCCACAAGAGTAGGAGAATGTATTTGGAAACCACCCACCTCAAGAGGGACTAGAATATATGAAGAACTCAAAATTCAACAATAAAAAAAAAAAACAAAAAACAGACATTTCACCAAAAACAATATACAGATGGCAAATAGGTACATGATTTCCACTCACTGCCATCAAGGGTAATTCAAATTACAGCACAATGAGATATTATGACATACCTACCAGAATGGATAAAGCTAATGATTTTGACACCACCAAATGCTGGCAATGATACGGAGAAAGTGGATCACTCATAATTCCCAGGGAAATGTAAAATGGTATAGCAACTCTGGAAAATAGTTCGGCAGTTTCTTAAAAAACTAAACACGCACTTATCATATGACCCAAGACTGCACTCCTGGACATTTATTTATACCAGAGAAATGAAAACATGCTCTCGTAAAAATCTTTGCTTAAATGTTTAGTAGCTTTATTCCTAATAGCCAAATACTGACAACATCCCAAGTGTCCTTTAACAGCTCAATGGTTAAACCAAATACGGTACAATGTTGCCATGAAATACTATGCAGCAATAAAAAGGAATGAGCTGTTGATACATGTAAAAACTTTGATGGATCTCAGGAGAATCATGCTGGAGAAGTATAAGTATGCCTACAAAGGGATAGCAACAGGGACCCTTCTGGTGATGAAAAAGTTGTACACAATGATTGTTAATACTGGTTATGCGAATCTATGTAATGTAAAGAAAGTACACAGAACTACACATACATAGAAATAAGTGCGTGAAAAACTGATGAAATCTGAATATGATCCATAGATTGAACCAATATCAATTTCCTGAATTTGATACTGTGCTACAGTAATGTAAAATGTTACCACTGTGGGAAAGTTGATGGAGGGTACACGGGACCAACCTGTACTTTATTTTTTTAAAGATTTTATTTATTTGACAGAGAGAGAGAGAAAGAGAGAGAGAGAGAGAGAGAGAGAGAGAGACAGGCAGACGAAGAGGGAGAGGGAGAAGCAGACTCCCCGCTCAGCTGAGAGCCCAACGTGAGGCTCAATCCCAGGACCCTGGGATCGTGACCTGAGCCGAAGGCAGATGCTTGACCGACTGAGCCACCCAGGCGCCCCTCCAACCTGTATTGTAAAAGAAAATTCCAATAAATCTATAGATATTTAAGATAAAATTTAAAAAAGAACCCAAAACCAAAATACCTTCCAACAAAGAAATGTCCAGGCCCAGACAGTCTCACTGGTGAATTTGAGCAAATATTTAAGAAAAAAAAAAATACCAATCTTACACAAGGAACAGCACTATTTTCAACTCACTTATAGCAAAAACCTGATGAGTATTAAAAAAAAAAGAAATTACAGGTCAATATTCCTCATGAATAGAGACCAAAAAACCCTTAACAAAATGTTAGTAAAATAAACAGAGCAACATATTTATAAACTAACAGGCCACAGCTAAGTTAGGCTTATCTAGAAATAAAAAGCTGATATAGTATTGAAAAATTAAATGAAATGAATCACATTAACTGTGAGGTGAGGTTAATGAAACCTGAATTTGACCAATCCTTTTTAAACAGAAACTCACTATCAACTAAAAAGAAACTGCAGTCCCTGCCTCTCACCCAAAAAAACTAATGAGGACGATTTAAAAAGATACTTCTAAGCCTTTTAGTAGTCAAAGGAATTCAGGGAGAGTTTTATCAACAACTGGAAAACATATACACAAAAACTTGCTTGAGAGTCAACATTTTCACATTTTATTTTTATTAATGCGAGACTTTTAAATGTTCATGTTTTACATGTAGTTATTTTCTGAATAATTTATTTTCATTAACTTTATTAGTGGTAAAAGTTGTGTAGAATTATACTTTTAATATTAAAAACTAAAATATTTCTATAGGTTTTTTATATTATACCAAATGTTATGCTAATTTTTAGTTGAAATGTATTAAACAGTTTCAAAGTTTTTTATTCATTTCACTTCAATGAATTCTGAATATTTTAAATGAAATACCAACCAAGATACCAATATTGCCAATTTTTCCCTGATATTGTAATAACTATTCCAAGTCTTCAACTTCCTACTAGTTGTAGACTCTATTTAATGACTTAATATTTTCATATATAGGTCGACAAAAAAAGAAGTTTGAATTTTGTTTAAAAAGATTTTAGAATACCATTAACGGTGAGAACGATTTGGAAGTTACTATAACTCTGTCTTTTCACTTGCCTTTCAAATCACACATTAACATAGGATCTTAAGATATATATCAAGAATTATGTTATTATAAGCTAGAAATAAAATTAAAACTTTAATTTAAAAAATAATTTTTCCATAAAGAACACACAAAATATTTCCAACTATTCTCAGAGAAACATTAAGAGGCTACAAAATCCAACCTGTGATCAACATCACTAACAGAGTAACTACTGCAAATTTCTTGTGACTCACAAGTGAGATTTTCTTTATCATGTTCTTCACCCTTTCGTGTGTCAATTTTGAAACTTCAGGTAAGTAGCGTAATAATGGCTGCTTAGAGTAAATAAGCTCAAGATTGCTACTAGAAATGACTTAGGGTGTACTAACCTTAGTAACCTCCTACACACCAGGATGAAGAACAAAATAAGTAACATTAGAAAATAATGTAACATAATATAAAACAACATAAAATATTACTCATCTCTAGTTACAGTTGATACTCATTCTGGTGTTCACACTTACTGGAGTTTCAGAGCAATAACCTTCAGAGACAACCTCCAGGAAGTTATGTTTGCATTCCTCCCACCTTATCCCACCAGTGGGCATCAAAAAAGCATCTTTGTTCCCTTTTACCAATCTCCACAAGGGAGGAAGAAGCCTATGTCTTTTAAGATTGAATAGTGTAGTACAGAAAAGCAGACAGTATGGTAGAAACAGCACTTGTTTGGAAACAGAAAAGACTGGCAATCTTTGCATTTTTCTGTGACAATCTGGGGCTCAGTTTCTTCAGGGGTAAAAGAAAAACTAATATGTATCTTGGCATGTGATCATAAAGATTAAATAAAGTAACATTTCACACAAAAGGTGCTTCATATGGGGTAGAGAGTAACAGTTCACAAACACAACATTCAAAAGAAAGAAATATTCAGACGGTAGCTCTATTTCCATCATTTTTTAAACAGCAGTAAGCATATACTAATCAGAATCACTAGGAATATTAGATAATTTAAATCCCAAATGCAGAAGAAAACATGTGACTTACATAAAACACTTCATTCAAGAAAAAAAATCATAAGAATAACAATAAAAATGGTGATTATATTACAAATACACTTCTAATATTATAGATTGAGAACCTGTGAGTTTGCTTATTTGGTGAGTCTAAAGCATAAAATACACACCCCTTTGATGAATTAAATCTTCCTTTTAAGAATTAAGCACCTCACCTAATCAGAACAGAGTCCCTGGTATAGCCACCGTCATATTCCGTAGTTTCTTCTAGTGCTTGGAAATCTAGATTCTGCAAATTCAAGAAAATATGTCTTAACATATTTACCACACCATTACAAACAATAAATCAATAGGATATTTTTGCAGACACTTTGCTTTCTTACCCGGCTTCCACATATAAGCAATTCAATTTCCTCTGGTCTGAATAAATACTTTAAGGGAGATTCATTGGTCACCATATGAAAACCTCTCCGAAAGGCTTTGAACTGTTTTTCTACTGATTTATTGAGAATGTAGTCAGAATAGAGATTGACAAATTCCTGCAGAAAACATTAACCACAAGAACTTCTTATAATAAACACGAGATACTGGGCTACATATCCTTTTGTTTTGTTTTTATTTTCCCAAAGAAAGAGGAACATTCAAGAGTATTTTTAAAGATTCAAACTTTACACATACAAAGGAAAATACAGGCATACCTCAGAGATACTGTGCGTCCAGTTTCAGTCCACTGCAATAAAGCAAGTTATTGCAATAAAGCTAGTCAAATGAATTTTTTGGTTTCCCAAAGTGCATATAAAAGTTATGTTTACACTATACTGTAGTTTATTAAGTTTGTAATACAGCATGTCAAAAAAACCCCAATGTATATACCTTAATTTTAAAAATACTTTATTGCAAAAAAATGCTAACCATCATCTGAGCTTTCAGTGAATCATAATCACTGAGCACAGATGAAATACAATAATGATGAAAAAGTTTGAAAAGTCTGAATTACCCAAGTGTGACACAGAGACAGAGACAGAGTGAGCAAATGCTGTTGGAAAATGGTGCTAACAGACTTGCTCAACTCAGGGTTGCCATAAATCTTCAATTTATTAAAAAAAAAAAAGCAACATCTGCAAAGTGCAATAAAGTACAATAAAACAAAGTATGCCTGTATCTTTAACAATTTCACAGCTCTCTGCAATAGCCAATATTGAACTATAAAAAGGTCATGTACATTAAATATACATGTAAGTTTAAATTTTGATATTATATAAACAAGACAATATAAAAGCTGGGCCTCAATACAATTTTGAGAGTCTCTCAACCAGATATGCAAACACAAGAGACATTTAAACCATGTATATCCATCTATTCATAAAAGCTAACAATTCCAAGGTACCAGATTTGAGCAAACCAGGAAGCCTCATGTTGTCTATGCTAGAATGTTTGAGAAGCTGCCTATTATATCCAGTTCAGCAAAAATGTTGGTGTTTTACTTGATACATAAGCTCTTGTACCAAACCATAAAAGGTAAATGCACTTTGCATCCTAACTTAGAGAATATTTTATCAAAAATTATATTATTATAAACTGTTTTTAAAAGCTTAGTATATATTTATCTTAATTTTCCTGTCATGTTCTGGGTTATTCCCGTTTCCAGATGCATACAGAAAACATATATCTGACTTAAAGAACACTTTTCACTAGTGTTTTTAAGTCACGTATGTATACGTATACATTAAAGGCAACAATCATTTGTGGGGTGAGAAGGACCTTAATCATGAGATCTCTGTTTCCCTCCCCTGTACAGTCTAGTATCAGAAATACACTGTTTCTTGTTTTTATTACAACCACACTGTGTCATTCACTATTTCCTAGTCCTGTCCTCTTTCTTAAAAAGGGGTTTAGTGCCGAACTACAGGCTCTCATACCAGCTTATATCCAAGACTTAGAAAACTGTGGCTATTTCTTTTGTAAGAATTTGATTACTCGATTTCTTGAGTTTCGTATGACCTTAGATACTTCTTTAAAAATTACAAGCACATATGCTTTAAAACTCTGTTAATAAAGAGACCAAGACAATGATGATATTAAAACACTTATTACCTTCCTGTTTTCATTCGTAATTGGAATTTTATCACCATTTTCCTTTAGATCATACATCATGGGATTACCAAAGAGGTCTGTCTGAGATATCTGGAAAGTGATCATCATATCATCTTCCACATTCCCTTCATATTCCAATAAATCTTTTAAACTCTGATACAGGACCTAACAACCAGAAATGAAAAATTAGGTTACCACAAAACTATAACATATGACAGTTTGTATCCCTCTTCTTTGGAAGCAAAAAAAATTGACAATAAGAACTAAAGCATGGAAAGTATCCTCTCTGTCCCCCAAATAGTTTACAATACAGAAAAAATGACAGTTACTGATGTGTCCAATTCTCTGTTGAGAAAACAACAGCGTTGTTTAGCAATGGATTTTTACCACTAAATCAATTTAGCAATGGATTTTTACCACTGTGCTCTATGAGAGAACCTCAAAGGTGTCACAGTTAGGGAGGAGTTGGAGACAGAAACAGACTTACTAACTGTAGCCAGCAAACCCCTTATCCAGAGCAGCTCTGATTTCACCTGGCAATCTCATGTGGTTTCATTTATTAATAAAACAAACAAATATATGGGGCGCCTGGGTGGCACAGCGGTTAAGCGTCTGCCCTCGGCTCAGGGCGTGATCCCGGCGTTATGGGATCGAGCCCCACATCAGGCTCTTCCGCTATGAGCCTGCTTCTTCCTCTCCCACTCCCCCTTTGTGTTCCCTCTCTCGCTGGCTGTCTCTATCTCTGTCGAATAAATAAATAAAATCTTTAAAAAAAAAAAAAACAAATATAAAACCCCAAAACCAAAACGGCATGTTTAAAAACCCTTTCCTACAGAATCAAACCTACAAAACCTGCTTGCTGACAGTTATACTAAATGTCCGCTTTGAATTTTTTTTTAAGTGTTCATGGTACTTCAACAGATTAAAACCACCTTATCTTACTACGTATAAATATTAACAAATGAAAATGATTCCAAATGAAAACTTTAAATTTTTTACATAAATTAAATTTTAGTTTTGCTTTTAAATAAAATCTAAACATCAAAAAAAAATTACAGACTTACAGGGTGAGAATCTCCCAGGTCACGAAAAGTTCCTTTTTTCCCCATTAGCTTCCTGTAGACAACCATGGGAAAATGTACATCCAGTATACAGTTATTGTAAATAGCCAGACCCAGCACTATGCCAATTAGAGTGAACTGACCCTCAGTTTCAAAAGAGGATGGGTTAAACCAAAACAATTTTGTAGATTCATCATATGTGAACATACCTATAAGAAATGATTTTAAAAAATATATTACTTTTATATTTTATTACTGATGAGCAATACAAATATAAATATAAAATAACAACACAATTTATTTGTAGTAGGTGTACAAATTTTTTTTCTCTATTACATTAACACTTGAGATATCAAAGTTCAATTATATATGATCGTTACAAATTGTGGTAAATGGTAGTACGTCATTTTAAGAAGCCACGGAAACAAAGCAATGAGCAATTTTGGTTGAATTTTCAAGAAGTTAGGGAAAATGTTCATTAAAGTTCTCTAATCTTCTACTAATACAAATGATAAATTAATCTGTATTGATATTTTATCCACTGAATGGTTGAAAATAAATGCAAAACCAAAGGAAAAAAAGCTTCATAAAAATTTATTAAAACATATTTAATCTACATGTGGTTTCAAAAAACAATTCTGAATTTCATTAAAGAAGTTTGTTTTTTCAAAACTGCACAATGATCCCATGAAGTTTTTCTAGCACCTTTCAAACAAAGTCAGGTGAAGCCAAGTACATAAGCTTAAAAAATCTAATGAAGTTAGATTATATCCAAAATCGAAAGCTATTTAATACTTACACGTAACTGTGAGCTAATAAATAAAAATAGTTTGCATTTGTAGTTTTCTTTCAATTTCACATGGTCTTCACTATTCAAAACCCAAGCTTAGAGATCTTTTTTGTATCATTCATTTTAAAAACTAGGAATGTTTGGTTTTACTTATCTGAATACCATTACTAAGGCAGAATTATCTTCCTCCCTTTAGACAAATAGAGTATCTAAGGAAAAGGATACATGATATTTTATGAATTTATGACTTTTCTCACTTTGCTAAAATGTTTTTCAATTGCTACTGTGCAACTGAATGAAAATATTTTAAGAATTAGGTCTGAGAAAAGGGCAATTTCCAATAGAACAAACTGTAGAAATCAATATGACACATAAATACAACAATTTATATGATTTTTGAAAGCTTTAAAAATGTTTATTTTCACAGTTAGTTCAAGTTAAATACAAAAGGAACTGTGATTTATTCCCTGGATCATAAGAGTATAAAGATAGGACATTTTTTAAATGAAAGTTAATGTTCATGAAATAAAAGTTTGAAAATTACCCAATTCTTACCTGAGTTTGTTTTAGATCTAAACTTTTTTACACACCCAAGTTACAAGATTCATTGAAGTGCTTAAAACTTCATTTAGATTGTAATATGTTATTAACAGAGTCAAGAACCGTCAAAAATAAGTACAATTAATTAATAAATCTAGTGAAATCTCACAAATGCATGTCCTTGGTCTCAAGAGCAATAAACTAAAAATTAATCAGAATATAAATTACAGAGGTCATTACTCTAATCTCTGCGTATGAAAGATAATTTTAAGATTCAAAGTGATTCCATTTTGGGCACATTTTTGCCAGTCCCTGGAAGAAATGCACCATAAAGAGTGGCTCTTCTAAAATATTCATTTTTGATAGTTTTACCTGCTACCATTTCAATTACCTTACTATCAAGTGGAACTATTAGATATATGTTTTTCTCTTAAAAGTATATCTGCGTATGACGTTAAGTATGATTTACGACCAATGTTTAATGTGTCAAAACACGAAGGAACCCAGAGTTTAGGTCTACCAAACCTAAGAAGCTCACAAATTAATTTTCTATCACAAAAAAGGCATGATTTTAGGCGTTCTGATTTACTTTTAACAAATCACATGCAAATTACATAGGCTTCTGATTAATGAACATTAGCTAAAATAGTCTTAACTATATGTCATGAACTCAAAACGTCTACTTCCATTTACATATATGTATATATACGACCAACTAAGAACAGAAAAGTCAATTCAATGTACACACAGAGAATCAACAAGCTCAATTCTCAAAGCTTAATGAAAATCATATATGCATTATTCTATGTCACATTCTTCACAATTCTGACAGTACCTTTAGTGGAATCCTTTTCCTGTAATTGTTAGGCATTTAGTTTTTAAAAATAAGCAAACCTAGTAACTAAGTTAGTGGCTGTATTATAGAAACTCAATCAGTTCAGCTACCCAGTTAAGACTACAACCCAAGAAGCTGCAGTCTTTTACCAGTTCTACTTTATCTACTTTGTCTATCAGTAAAGCTCAAATCCTTCACTTTCAGACTGACATACGTAGATCAGTTTTTCCCAAACTGTTCAATAAAAAACATTACTTGGAGAAAAATGTTATTAGATGTGGGGTGGAAAAATGGTTCTGGAGTTCAAAAAGTTTGGGAAAACACTGTAATATTAAGCCCCATTAAATCCGGTAGCAAATAAAAGCCTAATTAATTTGATACCAGTCAGGGATTCCAAACTTTGAGCATGTACACTTGTGAGGCATTCTCAATATTCTTCAGACCACTGTTGTATGAACTCTTATTTCAGAAATGCTGTGATTCTGACGAATGTTTAAAAGAGTAAAAAGAGCAAGGAAATCATACCATTCGAAAGTGTTTTCAATTTATTTACCTAAGAGATAATTTCCTGTAGTAAAATATTTGTCTAAGTAATCTAGTAAGAACTTGAATAAATGAGTGATGGAAATCAGTCCCTCAAAGCCACAAATTCAATCATTATCTGTGATTCTAGGAAATCCATACCAAAACCTATTACTGTTCTTCGTAACTGAGAATATTTAGTTTTATAAACCCTGGTAAACAAATCCTTAATTCAAAAAGATATGACATCATGATCACATCACTAAAATATTTACCAATATCTGGATTGAAGATTTCCTCCACAACCAGCTGAAAAAATTCTTTGGAAACACCTCCCTCATCAACTCCTTGTTCTCCTTCAAATTCCACATACAACTGTTTCTTCAAGTCTGCAGGATTTTCCATAGCGATCATCTCTAGCTAATGAGTGAAAAGATAAAAGTGAAAAGAAGATGACTGCCAGTTTAAGGATGAAAGCAAAATAAAAATAAGGAGAAGCAAAAAATAAAAACAAGGAGTAGGGCTATGGAGCAAATAAAAAATACTGACTTTTGGTCTGTTTTAAATGGAAACAGGAAGCAAACTGGTAAAAAGCCAGTAAAGGCAAAGATTCAGTCTCACAGATAATGGAAAAATAGGACAGTAAAGAAACCAGCATAGATTTATAAAAGGTTACTTTCTAACTACTGATTTGTTATGAAATTACCATATAGTAGAAAATTAAAATTAGATTTTTTTTGTTACTTCTGTATAACAAACCTGGGCTGTAAGGTTAGGACATGGAAAGAAGTCAAGACAGCCAAATACGTAAGTGACTACTCAAACTAAATCATTTCAACAAAAACAATGGAGTGTAAAAGTCTGACTTCAAATTTGTTTGTTAGTATTTCTTTATGTTTAATAGAACAGAAACTAAGGAATTAGGTCTTGTTAATCCATTCAGCCATAAATAAAATAATTTCAATTAAGAGAAAAAACACATTGAATAAATAGGGAAACAATTTATGGTCTCTTATAGTGCTTAGTATAAATTGCCACTTCTTAATGGATCACAACACATCTCATATACACTTTTTTTTGAAAGCAGATGAGACATACGCTTGCTCATATCCTTACCCTTAATTCCTTACTAACAGTTATCAAATCTAGTATCTAGCATTTTTTAACTATAAATCTTTACCAGATACTGTTTTGTATCTATAATATACATAGTAACTGATCTCAGTCATTAAGAGATTAATCAGAAAATCCACACTAGATTCTAACGTGAAATAATTACACTGCTTTTTTTTTTTTTTAAATGTATCTGAAGTTTAGTAACAGAATGCCTGACTGATCACCCACCTTATTTGCTACATTGACTTTAAATGCCATCTGGCTGTTAGAAAATTTTTATGTTTGCCAAAACAGAATATTTAAGGGTGTGTCAACGTATTTCAACTATTCCACCTAGAATTTAAAAAATGGTTTTGAGCAATGCAAACATCATCAAAGTAACTGTACTACAGTCCTAAAGTAATGACTTTCGGTAACAGCACTGGTTTGGACATTCCAGCAGGTGTATTAAAAATAAAATCTCATGAATTCATAAATCAAGCCAGTTGCCCTAGATCAATGTTTTTCAAGCTGCTAACTGAAACTCATTAGTGCGTAGCCCAATTCATTTAGTGGTTTAAAACCAACAATGGGAGGAGAAAGTCAGAATGTATTCCACACAGTAATGGCATCTACTGTTTTATGAAACTTCTATTTCAATTGTATGTACAGACAGATATGCATGCATGTACCTATGCTATGCAAAATATCTTACTTGGGATTACAGTCAAAAAGGTTTTAAGGACAAGGGATGAAATGATCTCTTAGATCTATCTTCAACTTCGGAATTCTGTAATTCTATGAATTTAGAATCTTTAGCTTTAAAAATGTCCTGTACAACAGTGGTCTCTCATATTTACAAAATCATTTTTATGCCAAGTTGTATTAGGATAACTTATTTTTGTGACAGAGTGCTGTGGAGACCGAGACAGAATACTCTGTACTAATTCCAACTACCACTTAAGTTTTAAACTTTAAATTTTAGCAAGCGACTCAGATAAGCCTCAGCTTCCTCATCTGCAAAGAAAAAAAAGGAACAGTACTCTTCATACTGGAAAGATGTGAAGGCTTAATAAAAATATATAACAAAGAGTTCTAGAGTGGGCAATCTTAAGATAACACATCATGTTGCAACCTTTTAAAACAACTTTGATCTTTGAAGAAAAGATTCACAATTTGGTTTTATAGCCTTGTCCCAAGTTTTGAAAATAACCTTGGGGAAAAATAGTTCCAGTTGGAAACCTGTTTCAAGCCACAGAAAATAAAGAATGCTGAGAACTAAATTAGAATTATCAGCTCCAATGTGGTTTACCCATCACGCCAACATCCCATATTGCCATGGAACGCATTCCTAGTTTCCTTCTTCCAGTTCCCACCTGCCTAGGTGTTAAAGGAATATAAGTCAATGTTTATATATGCCCTTATAACACAAAGACAAACCTGCTTACATCAAAAGTATAATGCATTCCAAGGTGAAAAAAATGATTATCTGATATTTAAATTATGTTTCCTATAGTTCTTCCTCATTAACATTCATAAATGAGAGTTGACTCCATTATCAATGTGACTGTATCTTTAAAGGATTTGGTGTTGTTTCTACAGGATTCAGAGACCATGTGTTGCAGTCTTAGCTCCACCAGAGACACTTTTTACATGACACTGAAACAAATTTATCTTAATTCTTAATATTAAATATTACGTTTCTGTCCATCCCCACCAATCTCCACTCTGCTCCCCACCCTGACTGCCAAAAATAATTCAATGCAATGTTCTATAATTATAATTGTAAACATATAGCTTAATCTTTCTGTTACTGTCATCTATAAAATGAGAATGATATATTAAGAAGAAATAAATATATGTGAAACACTTAGATGAATTCCCTGTACAATAATGCCTTATAAGTACTAGCTTTTGTTGTTACTGTTTCTTTAAAAATTTTTTCAGGCTTGCCTGAAAACCTAACAACCCAGACATTACAGAAAAAGAATATTCAGTAACAATAACACAACAATAATATATAGCATTTATGTGTCAGGGGACTATTCTAAGCACTTTACATATATCAATTTGCTTCATTTTCACAACAACCTTATGTGGACAGTAATATTATCAACCCGATTTTACAGATGAAGACCCCAAAGTAATGAGAGATTCAATAACTTGGTTTCAGTATCAGTAAATGGTAGAACAGAGTTCTAATCCAGGCAGCAAGCTCTTAACTACTATGCCTTCCTGCTCTCCTCAAAGACTAGCAATAATCTTTTTTGAGATTACAAATAACTTTTATTTTCTTCCTTAAGCTTTTGTATATTAATTATTTTTTACAATAAACATATATTTTAGAATCAAATGCAAATATGTAAAAGAACGATTTGAAAAATAGGTAGCAACTGAACTCTGCAGGTAAAAATTTCCCATTGTTATCTATGTTAGATTATAATTGTCAGGTACATATTAAGTGGTTCTGTTATCATTTCTGTATACATGGGTAGCCTACCTTTAAAAAACAATTTTTATTTTTAATTGTAACATAAAATTTACCAGTTATCATTTCGACAAAGGCCATTATTAAGTAACGGATTGCACTTACTTTTATTTTTCTTAAAACAACCACTTCTGACCCATAATTCAATTAGAGAATGATTTAAGAACTGAACGGTACAGGTGTTATCACTTTCTATAATACATACATACCATTTAAAACAGAATTTTGAAAACCAAAAGCTGTCCTGAATGCAGTAGGATATTTGGAACCTTAAAAGACTGTGTCAGTGAACATTCATTCTGAAAAGGAGAATTTGTATGCATCCTTGAACAGAAATCATTTAGTATACAGACCTGTATTTTTATATTAGGTTTTCTTAAAGAAGGGTATATTAATTTAATATGGAGACTGGCAAAAGACAGACTGCTGGGGAAAAATAAACAAAAAAAGACTGGATGTAATGACATCTACCTCTTCCTTATATGACTTCCTCTTCTTACTAAGACTCTTGATTTCATCAATTGTTGGACAAAACGATTTTCAATTTCTGAACTTTTAACTGGCCATGATGATGAAATCCTAGAGAGATCATTTTTTAAAAAATTGATCTGGTATCAAAACATTCCCAGAATACGTAGGTAGGATGACACCTTAAGATAAAAAATCCCACTTGCCAGATTTACAAGAGTCAAAAGGAAACCCCATCCTTTAAAATCTTACAGGATTCTGGGCTACTATTATTCATGATAAAGTCATCTTTATCCATAATTGAAAAAAAAATTCCGTAATGGTACAGACATTTAAGCAGAAGTAGTAGTCACATAAAATAGACCTCTCTAAGACTTAAGAATATCTAGGATCTCTAAGAATGGCTGGTTTAAGCAACTTCGGTCAACTTACTAGACCCTATGGTTAAACACTTACTTTGTTTATAACTTTAAGCTACTGGCTAGAGTAAGACCTTTAGATTATTCAGATATATTTAATTTTTTTCATTTCTCTAAAAACAGATGAAGGAAAGTTTTTTATATCTCACATATAAAGTTGAGATGTTTGGGTAACAACCATATCACATAATCACATCTGCTTTTGAGACCAGGAACCCTGAGTTCTACTTCCAATGCTGCCATTAATTTCTGTAGGCCAGAATCTCTCTGAATTTCTCTTTTCTCACATATAAAGCTAAGGAGTTTGACAAGTTTTGTTGTTTCAGATTATTAAGTGATGCTGAGAATCTAATAGATCTACTTCACTCTCTTAATCTCTTTTATAAATTAGGCATAAAGTTCATTTCATTTGGAATAAATTATAAGAAACAATAATGGTCATCGCATTAAGCACAACATAATGAATGTACAAGATACACTTCATCATATTCAGAGCAGCACAGGATAATCTTATTCGTAAAGCACTGTAGGTCAATTGTTAAATAAAAGAATCAAATTTTATTTCAATAATAACTAAGGGTGTTTGCCAAGGAAAATGGTGGGGACTGGGATAGACAGCACTGTTAGAGCCAGAAAAAACATTAATCGTTTTTTTAGAGGGGATTGAGCAGAACCAATTGGTAGCAGGGCTATTCATTTGTGTCTATCACCTTGATCTGTTCTGGTTCATATTTTTGGATTTTCCTATATGGTTCTCCATTTCAGCCATTCTTTTCAGTCTTTAGATCCCTAGTTAGAATTCTAGGATTCCTTGACTAATCTGAACCAAGTCCCACGCCACTGTATTTTCATCATCCTCTCAAAGACTGCCAGTTTCCTAAACATGTACTTATATATAAAAATGGCCTCAATAAATATGTATATATAAACTGTACCAATAGCCATGTTCCCAAATACTGGTTTGCAGTCTGGCTTTATCAGGGAGTATCTGGGGGCACTATGAGAAATTTAATTCCTACACCAGAACTCCTAATCTGAATCTCTAGAAGGTAGAACCTTGGACTTTTTTTTTTTTTTAAAAAAAAAACATATTTCCTGTTCAGATGTGAAGGCAGTTTTGGTTATGTCACAGATGGCAATATTGTCTTCCATGATATTGTCCTCTCCTAACATAATCTCCTAAAATAAAAGTAATGAAAAAAAAATTTCATACCCTTTTCCTTTGGAAATGCTTTGTCTAAGAAAAATGACAAATTATCTACTTTTAAAAGAATACACAAACAGATAAATGTTATTAGTAAAATACTGTAAAAGCCTTATCACGGTCTGGATTGTTTTAATTCAAGTGAGCTCATGAGTGTCACTGTACTATTTTCTAAGAAACAACAACAACAAATAGTGAAAATAAGTCCTGGGAAGAAATACTGCAATAATTCACAAATATGGGGTAGTTCTTAAATGATTCTGAGACACCTACTTGTGAAAAGGCAACTTATATTTTACCATATTTCATTGATTCTAAAATTTCTCTGTTTTCACATTTTAACATCTCTGAAATCAGGATATACCATAAAACCGGTAGGATCTCACAACTAATTGGCAGCATTTTTTCCTACTACTAAAAGTAGTAAGAGTAATAGTGTATCCTACAATCAACAGTACCTAAGTTTCAATAAAATACTGTAAAGACTAATTCTTCAGCTGTCATCGAAGACAGTTCCTCTAGGGGCGCCTGGGTGGTGCAGCTGGTTAAGGGTCCAACTCTTAGTCTGGGCTCAAGTCGTGATCTCAAGCCCCGCATTGTTGTATAGAGTCAACTTGAGATTCTCTTTCCCTTCCCTTCAGCCCCTCCCACTCATGCTCTCTCTCTCTTATAAATAAATCTTTAATACAAACAAAACCCAGTTCCTCTAAAAACTCCAGTTAGGAAATAATTTGCTAATCTGGTTTGAATTACACGGTAAAGTAAGGAACACAGTTTCTTAAAAAAAAAAAAAAATCTATAATCATTAATGGAAGGTACTACTCCTCCCTTTTCCACCATGCCCGTCAGCCTTACAATTAATAACTAAAAAGTAAAACCTAACAGAAAACATACTCAAGAGTGTCATATATGCAGTCATTATTTTCTGGGCCTCATTTGTAAACTAAGTAGATGAACTCTAAGGCTCCTTTCAGCTCTTAAAAGTCTACGACTCTATAACCTTAATTATTTAATTATTAATCCTGAGCTCACCACAATTCTCATTTCCTCTTCTCTCCCCAACCCTACTCTGTACTTCAAATTAGAAGGTCATAAAAAATAGTCAATAGGTTTATTTTGTTTGTCAAACTGTTACAGAAAAGGCTTTAAAAAAGCAAAGTAGATCATTGAGGAATAAGATGTTAAAAATCCATCAGTACTTTTGAGAGTTCAGCTGAGAGGATGACCTTAAACTATGTTTTGTTGTAAACCTACTTTTTTTTCTTTTAAAGATTTTATTTACTTATTTGACAGAGAGAGACAGCCAGTGAGAGAGGGAACACAAGCAAGGGGAGTGGGAGAGGAAGAAGCAGGCTCCCAGCAGAGCAGGAAGCCCAAGGCGGGGCTCGATCCAAGGACCCTGGGATCACGCCCTGAGCCGAAGGCAGACGCTTAATGACTGAGCCACCCAGGCGCCCCTAAACCTTCTACATTTTGTTATTAAAATACTATGACTTTATCATAATCACACCAGCTATGAGTACTATTTTTAAAAGAGTACCAATTTGACTCACTCACAAGGCCTATTTTGATGTTCTTATTTTTCTATCCTTTTCACATTGTTATTAAAAAAGAAGAAAAAAGGAAAGACAAGTAAAATTTGTTTAGTATGAGCATTCAGCACCCCTAAGAAGCTTCTCAGTGGTCATAATTCATCTTTAAATCTCTACTGCTTAGCAAAGTGCCTCACACACAAGATTTCTGAAGCAAACTGCTTTTGTGGACTGGTAATATTCAGATACAGATATTAACTAGTGAATCCATCAAATTATAATATTCAGGTTTGACAGAATTAAGCAGAACTCACTAAAAAAAACATTGTTAGTATAATTAAGAAGTCCACAGTTTTACTCTAAAACCTGCTTTAAAAAAGGCCTTATAAACCAAAATGACTGTTTCCTCAAAATTCTAGATGATAAAATAAGTATACAACAAGTACTTAAAGTTTTGTTGGTTCTTAGCCTTGCTTTACTGAGAGAGGGTGGTGGTGAGAAACAGGCAGGGGAAGGAAAATAAGGTTGGGTAGATTTCTTAGCTTACAGCAGATAAGGAAGGTGGACAATTTTTTTTTTTTTAATTTCTAACTCTGGATTAATCTTATAGAGAGTAACTTCATTGCTTTTTTAAAGGCCAGGCATAGCTTTTATAGGAAATAGATGAAATGATCCCAACCCAAGAAGCCAAACATAAAATTGTATGGTCTTCGGATTTGCAGTTCTGCTCTAACAACCGAAATTCATACAGACCTCAATGTACTTTTCACAAAACATCACTCACATCCTTATACAATACCCTACCATTCTGCTTAATTACATAAAGTAAGTTGCTGGCTGCCTGATTATCAGTCATTAAGTATATTAATTATTTATGTAGCCCCAAACTACAAGAGTAAAATAAAAAGAGCACCAGAAAGCAAGCAATGATAATTACTCCAAACAACTAATGCCTCTTTCTGCCTCTGTTGAAAAACTGCTTGAGTTGCTTAAATAATGTATAATCTTTCCTCAACACTAGAAATATATTTGGTATTTTTAAAAACCAGTAACAAAAGAGACACACAATCCCTGCAACTTTCAAATTTCTGAAATGTCAAATAACTTTTCCCACTGGTTTACAGTTTTATAATACTCAGATTTAGACAAATCCATCCTAAAACATACTTTAAAATAAGTATCACTATTTCCTAGTTGTGTCACGGGTTCTTATCTTCTATTAGTATGGAAGGTTGACCGTATCTTAATTTTACCTGACATCAAATTTTACTTGAAGTTGTTTAAAAAAAAAAAAAAAAAAGGAACTAGTAATAATGGGTTATGTATATGATGAATACACAATAAAACCCTGTGATAAAGGGGGCAGTACCTGGCTGATACAGCATGGGACTCTTCTTGGGGTTGTGAGTTCGAGCCCTAAGATGGGCGTAGAGATTACTTAAAAATAAAACCTTAAAAAAAAAAAACCTACAACCTGTGATAAAGCACCCTAGGACAAATGCAAATTTGGTATGTGATTGGCAACTGGTTTCTGTCTTTTGCCCAGGCCTGCGTTCTTAAATGGGAGCACTAATATTATTTTCTGTGGAGGCAAGGAATTAACAGAAGGCAGCCAATCTGGAAAAACAGGAAGTTAGAAGGTAGATACCTGTGTTCCCAATATTCTCCCAGCTCTATCTCCCTGGATTGGGTTGACGATACAAAGCACCATAAATTTCAAGATTCCTGGAATGGCTGCTGTTTTCCCAGTGGTTCCGACCAACTCCAAGATATTTAAGTGGTAAGAAAATACCACAATGAGGCAGTGCTACACAGGGGCATTCTGAGGGATCCAGCAGGAACTCTTACTAGCAGCACCCATTAAACTGCCCAGATTGCTTCACCTTCACAATAACATAACTCTAAATTTTATGCCATGGAATTTTTGGATACCACTTACTATTTTATGTATGATTTTATTGTACTACTTTTCCAAGTTAAGATTTTACATTCATACTTATTATTGGGTATCTCTACATTCCCCTTGTTACTGTGCTCTGGTCTTTTCCCAGCATCTACTTGTCTTCTGAATAGAGAAGAAACTTTTGGGGTTAGTTGTTGATATTTAGAAAATCTATTCTTTTTCAAAGAGAGCCATTCTCATTCAAGACAACCAATACTTTGTGGAACACATTTATAAATTTGGACAGGAATAACAAAAGCATAATATTTACAAATACAAAAACATCCATATATTCCTATACCATATGATGCCATATTTTTTTTTCAAACAGTCATGTGTAAAATGAATTCACTGAACTGTATTACAATTGCCCCAATATTACGTATTTATTCTAGCACTAATTTTTAAGCATAAGCCCAACTTACCCGGACAAGTGCATCATCTATGATATGGTCACGTCTGACTTTGAGTCTCAAATATGGATTCAACTGCTGTCCTTGAACTAAGCTGTAGAGAACAGTGATTCTTCGTTCACTGTACATGCGAATTCTATTGTCATAATATAATCCCAAATTCTTTGTGACCGCATTCAATATAAAGGGACATGTCATGAAAGAGAATTTGTTCTCTGTTTCTACTTTGAAAAAAGTATAATCTTTATCCATTTCTAGAACATCATTCAGTGGTTCATTAATAAACTCTTCAAAAGGGATAAGTGGTTTTCGACAATCCAGGGTTTTAACACCAAGTTCAGTTTCCAGTGGGTCCACTCGAGGACCCTTCTTGTTTCTTCTTTCCTCTCCCAAAAGCTCCTGAAGTGTCAATTCACTGGACTCTGGGATGGGCTCTTCATCATCTTCTTCATTATGATTTGTGTCCACTTCCCCACCCACTACATTTGCATAGTAAACCATTTTCAAGCACTTTGAAGCAGCAACAATAGCATCATCGTCATTCACTAGATTCCGACTGTTAAATTCATTGCTTATGACTTTGTAAGTAATAAGTTGCTGAAATGTTTCCATCATTCTACGAATCTGGTCTGCACTGTATTTAGACCACAGTCTAACCAATTTTCCTTGGGCTGCAAGGGGTAGCTTACTCATTGCTTTGCAAAATAATGGCAAAGCCATTTCCAGATATTCAGGACTGTGGAGATTTCTATTCTCCATTACAATAATGAATAAATTCAGATAATTAGGATCTCGAGAGTACACATTGTGATACGTCAAGTCACATTCCACATTAGGTGACAAATATACAAGTGCATTGAGAAAAGCAGTTTCTATTTTTTCATTAGAGAGTAATCTGATGTAGACCCTTCTAATGGCCTCAATATCCACAGACACATCATCAGGGCCTAATTTTTGTAAGTTGTTATCTCCTTGTGAAGTATCACTTATCCTTGAAGAAGATGCTTCTGAATCTTCTTCCATAGCAGCAGCAGAACATGCAGCTTTCTCCTTTTCATCTTCATCTTTGTCTTCATCCTTTCCTTGAAGAGATTTCAGTTCTTCCTTGGTGTGTTGTTTGACTTTCCGAAAGCTCTGTACCAATGCTTCAGCACTAGAAAAAACTCTTCCAATAACACGGATTAAAGGGGAATAATCCTCTCTCTCTCTACATAATTCAAGAATTTCATATACCGTCTCTTCTGTTAGGTAAGTCACATCTAAAAAATTAGAGAAAAAAGGGAGAATGTTTATTTTTTGTAAGTATGTTTACTTTATCTTAGTTCTAGTGTAAAGTAAAACAGCCATTTTGTACTCAATACCATTTATGACTTACAACTCTTTTAAAACATATCTAATACTTAGATTCAACAAACAAGATATATTTCCTTATTTTGTCAATGAACTATTATTAATAGCAACAACCTCACCCATTCTTTTACTTTCTTTCAATAATATGTAGGTTTTAATGAGCTCAAACTCTTTTCATAATCATAGCGGAAATTAACATGTAGCTTTAATTTATAAATCTGAACCAAGACAATCATGTGCTGACTTGATTCATCACAATACACGTCTTACAACCTCACTTTAGTGCAGAAACACTACAGTTCTGAGAGGTTTCCTTCTTATTTCACTACTCTTCTTGAAAGACTGAGGAAGGCAAGAAAGGTTCCTTCAGCATCTGCTTTGGGAAACAGCCCTTGTCTTACTTTTATATATCTTAAAATTAAACTGGTTCCTTTTGAGTCTTCCCTTTTAGTTTTTTCCAGGGTGGTCATTCTGCGGATGATTGAAAAGAATTACTATACCATTTCTCATAAGATCTGAAGTTGACAAACACTGCCATCTGTAGTCAGGAATCAGGTTGGAATAAAAAGGAAATAGTTATGGAGTAATAAAAAAAATAAGAGTGGTAGAAGGCAACTTATAAGCAGATAAGTGAAACCAAAATCTTTTTCCTCTCCTTTCTGGGCAGATTTGGACCACATCTTCCAGCTTTCCCAGGTTTTTGAGGTTAAGTGCTACTTTCAGGACAAAGCTTTTCCTTCTGGCTAATGGGATGATGTTCCCAGGATGCTCTGGAAGCCATGTGTTGAAGATAACAATGTCACTACAGCAGCATTTCTGAATGATTACGTGAAGCAGAACTCTGCCAACCTAGAATACCATGGCTAGTAGATGAGCCAGAAATAAATTTCCACTTTGTTCAATAAACTAGTGCTCTTTCTGGTATGTACTTAATATTGCAGTCTAATTGATCCTTACTAATATAGAAAGAAGCTTTTCACCTTTCCCCACCTTGCTTCAAAGTCTTTAAAATACCAGTGGACTGTCTAAATTATGCTTAATCCTTCTTGGTCCTTTTCCGGTAATAAAAATTTTATAAGTGACATAAGCTGACTGTTTCTGCAGCTTATTATCATTATTTTTGCAGTCTTTATTACTTAAATCCAAGGGAGTTTTATTTTGTTTTTCTATCACATCCATTCTCCCCCATAAAGAAAGAACCCCCGTAAGAGGCAAAAATGACAGGAGGCAATGAAAGGCCAGACCAAATATCAATTTATTACACATTTTCAGATTTATAGTAATATTAACAAGCTGAAATTCTAATGAAATCACAGAAGGAACAAAGAAAAGAACATTTCAAGGATTTTTGAGATAAAAATCTCTGGAACCAGGGACTACAGCAGTGGTAAAAGAGTCTATAGCAGTCTGCTGGCATTCATTTTACTTCCCTCTCACATCTTTCTCTAAATAGTAGTTTAGACCTCCATTATCACCTTTTAAAATACTTTTATATTTGCCATTATTCCCTTTCAGACGAAAACCAGATAAACAAATGGCTCTAATTCTTTTCACCATCAAAATTTAAATCTATACATATATACCCCTTGAGAGGAATGAAGAGTAAGTTTGGAGGTTATGGAATGCATAAGCATTCCACTCCCAAACGGGAATGCCACTGGATTAAACACATTAGAACAAAAAAGGAAAACTCCACGTGTGCTCTCTCTCTTATGGTTTGCTTACTCACACACAAAAAAAGAATTTTAACATGCTGTTGTCTAAAACTCCAACTTGTCATCTTCTACTCAAATGTTAATTTATTTCACATAGTTTAATCTGAGCTTTCATAACATTTGACTTTTTCATAGAAAGCACTGAATACACTGATCACAAGAAAAACCATGTAAAACATTCCAACTCAAGGAGTAGTAAATCTCAATGCTTGGACAAATCATAGATTCAATACCTCGAATAATAAACTCCCTGGTACTTACCATGATTTTCAATTTTAAAGAAGAAGGAAAAAAAAAAAGAGCATTTTAAAATTAAAATTAGCTTAGCTCTCATGTACTCACTCTCACGATCTATTCTCAAAAGAAAAACAAAAACAAAACCCCACCCTTCATTTTCTCACTTATAATCTGAGATAAGCTAAATAATCACAAAATTTCACCTTACCAAAGCTGAGAAATATACCTCGACAACACTATTTTTCTCTTATGACTTGCATGAATATCAGGTAACTGGGGATAAAATAAACTGTTTTAATATTCAAACAAGAACAAAAATGACTGTATCTCAAATGAAAATACAGAAACAAAAATATTCTGACCTATTAATAAAAAAAGTGAAAATATCGTTTAAACATTAGATAATCGAATTTCACTTTACAAATCAACTATATCACCTGTTCTGACAGCTAAAGGAAGAATGAATGCTCTGGGCAAAGATAATTCAAAAAACTTGAAAGTTCCATGTTACTTATTTGTACATGTGTGTTTTTTTGTGATCCCTAAGGACTATCACACATTTCTGATATTGCTAAGTATTCAAATGTTGGTAGACAGGTTAAGATTAACCAATTACTAAAAGCATATGAAACCATTAATGACCGACCAAAGGACATCATTTTCAACTGACATAAAGACGTCAACATTCAATGCTGGATAGTACCCCAAGAGTTCTGTATCCTGACTTATACTAGTTTAGTTCACATGAATATGCCAACTTAAATTTTCTACTGAGATTATTTCTAACTCCAAATTAGAATTATTATTAACCATCAGTATCTAAAAGGTGATCTTATGAAACTCTGGTCTTCCTCCAACTCTCTAATATATCTGGGCAGACACTGTAGACTGGCTTAACTCCAACAAATCTATTCACCCCTCTTCTCTGACATGCCATCATAACAGAAACTGTAAAAACTAAACACTAGTATTCCAATCCTCATTTGCACCTGGAGGATGACATGTGGCCTAGGTCTGCCAATTACCTAAGTGGAAGTCCACTGATGAACTTCTGGGGGTTTATTTTCCTGATAAATGGGGTCAAACATGATTAACTCATTGTGAGTACAACAAAAGAATCTAATTTTTATTAGTATATAAAATAAGCTAATATCGTCTTCAAATTATCTAAGCAAAAGCTATGCGTGTCTCTACAAATTATAAAATATTGTCCTTCAAATTAAAAAATAAAAAACAATGTTTACTAATATTTCAAGACCATTTTCCATTAGGCAGTACTATACAGGCCAATAAAAGCACCACCAAATTGTGGAAGAAATAAAAATGGAGCACCCCAAATAGTCTCTGCATTCTGAAAAACTATTCAGAGAAATTATTTTACAGGAAAGAGAATAATTGATATATTTTGTCTATTAATTTTATGGAGATTATATTGGTCAAATATAATACACTGTAATACTGACAAAAGTCTTAATCTATCAAGGAAGTGGCAGGGCTGTCAACAAGTATTTAAGCAGAGGATAATTTTAGAGGCACATAGGTAATTCAATCTTCACTGTGACAAATGGACTTATATACATGTACAACATATAAAATTTCTTAATATGGATTTCTACCTCTTTTAATATTTGTTCCATAGTAAAAGACAAGATATGCAAATGATCATTAAATGAACAGCTGTAAAAGTTCAACCACAAAAATACCAAATTTTACCACACCATGAATCTGATCTTTGGTGCCTGCTACCAGACTGTCAATACCCATAGTTTCTTTTATGGGCTTTAACTCTCTAAGAGTTAATCTTTAGATTTGTTCTATTATGACACATAGATATCCTCTGCTTTTCCAAAGTTCCCACTAGGCTACTTCACTTATAGTAAGAAAGTTAAAAAGCAAAAAAGCATTTAGTGTTTGTTTTACTTCAAGCCATTATAGAGGCAACATATACTCTGAGGACCAAGAGTGGCACTAAGAATCTCCTTCCCCAGGAATTACACTCAGCATCTCAGCCTCAAGTCACCATAGCTTTAAACAGTGTCTGGGGGCGTCCGTGTTTATCTTAATTCATTTTGTACATCCATTAGCAAGATGTGTCCTAAGGTATCAGAAAAGGCTAAGAGAGGCTATTTTGTGAATAAGGGAACCTCAAAATGTTTTCCATATAAATTAATGGTAATTGCTTCTTCACTGTGTATGCCATTTTGTCTCACGAAAGTTTCACAGGAATGCTCTACTTTCAGATAGTGGGGGAAACTGTGCAGACATCATCTGCTAAACATCAGTAATCTCTTCCTGAAAAGTGTTAAACTACTACCTGGGAGCTTATTTTTCATTATTTTAATCAGAAAAAATTATAACACCTTCTTACAAGACAACAAAAAAACCCTTATTTCCTAAAATGTAGCCAAGAGTAAATAACTATTTTAAGTAACTAGCTTAAGACACAAAACACTGCTTCCTAAATCATCAAATCATAAACTTAGTAACAAAAAGTTGTTTTTCATACATAACATGACCTATCCTAAGGGACAGCAACACTCTAGACCCAGATATCCTTTGTTGACATGCTGTTCAGAATGCCTTCAAGTGATTCTGACATTGTACTAATTCCATATAAAACGTACCAATACTTTCTCTACATAGTATTTTGTTTAAAATGCTGAACTGAGTTTTTCGGACATAAATTAGTTCAAAGAACATTATAATTAGAGATAAAAACATTCACAATGTTTATCAAGAAAAAGAGATGCTCAACTAAGAAAATGTTAAATGAAGAGACATTCCTGTATGGTATATCTTGTGTATTTTGTCATGTATGTATATTCCTGAAAATACACTTCATCTACAAAATTCTACACTTAAGAAAATTTTTATGCAAAAACAGTTTGGGGCAGACTATCCAATACATACAGAATTTTGTAACGAGAACCAACAAATATAATTAACAATCCAAAGTACTAGTGTAGTTAATGCATTTGTAATTCCTAGTAGAAAAATACTACAGTAAATAGAAAGTTACAGAAAAAAGGGAGCAGGAGGAGAGAGTAGCATATTGTAAGAAAGTATAAGGAACTGCTAAATTACACAGACTTGAGCAAAAATAGGAAAGAAACACTGGGAATAACCACTAAATAAGCACCTATGATGAAGCACATAGACAAAAAGATGTGTCCATCCACCCTGTACTATAATCCCCTACAGCTGGCTGCATTCAACTGCACCAGCACATTCTACATTTAGTAACCCTTACTCTGTGATGCACACCTGCTGGAGAAATGTGTGTAATGGAATCGATAGAACTTCCCCATTACACATACTGACAACACTCACCTACTTATCCATAGCGTGTGAGCTAAATCATGTAATGGAACCACACATTTTGAAGCTGTGTAAAGTCGTTATCAAGTTATGAAAACACCTTTACTGTGAGGTTAGAGTAAAAGATAAAACACAATTCCATGTCACCAATTAAATTAAATCTGCATTTAAATCATGCTACTATAAAAAGCTTCCTCTTTTAAAATAGAATTACCTTTGGTAGGGCTGAGCCCTGTCAGTGATTCAGAAATTCAATACCTTGTTACTAACTGATTATCTTCACTGATTATCTTCACTGAGGAAAAGAAAGCTTGGATTTGAAGATTTTAAAAAATATATATATTAAACAATTTTGGAATACAGGATCATTTAGAAAACAAGGGCTTAGGTGAAGACTGCCATTGGTAGGTGATGATGATTCTTGGCAGCATGAGTGTGCCAAATGCCTAGAAGAATCTGAGCAGGATATGGGAAGCATATTAGAAGGAAAAACTGAATTATTTCTCAAGTAACGGCTACAAAATTTTGCTTTGCTCTCAGAAATGGAAATGACTGACAACACTTCTTTCTGCTTCCTTCACCTCATAGTACTAAGGTTCTACAACTCATTCCACATATTAAGTCCAGCTACTTGATAATTAGATTTTGTGGTCTAGTTTAGGAGATTAGCACTTAATATGTTCAAAACTTCCAATCAATCCATTAAAAAAGGAACTTCTGGAATATAATCTGCTTCTAATTAGGGACCATGAGAAAACTAAAATGTTGTTAAATCATTAGTTCAATTATTAGTTTTGTCCTTTACCACAATCAATCGATAAATAAATACCACTACACTATACTATCATGTCCTAATGCCACACAATTAGACAAAACAAACAAAAACCTCACACATTTTATTTAAATCTCCAATCTGGTTTTCAGTCAAAAATTATCAATTAAAAATAGAACATCTTACCTCTAAAATCATCTCTTGCTCCTTGTCCTTCCTTCTTGTTCATTTTTATGTCAGAGCAGGAGTTGTTAGGGGCACCTTTCGAGTTTTCAAGGTAAGCTGAGCTTGCTCCTTTCTTGGAGGGATGAGGATCACAGAGTTTTGCATTAATCTTATAAAGCTCGAGGGCTTTAATAGCTGCTGCATTGTTATCCATACGAAGAAAAGTTGGACAGGAAGCACAAAACTCATTCGTGCAGGCCTCATTTCCACAGCCCTCAGTTAACTGGTGGTAGTAGCGTTCTATTAGATGCTTTGCAGCTGCTCGCTTCCTGTAGCAAACATTCAAACAATAAGCACAGTGATTAAGATTAGTATAGCTCTCATGTAAAAAGCTTAACCATATCTTAAGGCAAGTTAGTCAAGCAATAAAGTAATAAATGCATATTAAGATGAGGTGCAGAAAATGGAGATCCACTGTTTATACAAAATTTATAACTAGTAGAATGTTTGATAAAATACTGCCTAAGATACTATGAAAAGAACAGCAATGAAAATATGTTTCTCTTTGGTTTAAAAAAAGGGAGAAAAAAACTCGTTTGATGGTATATATGCTTAAATTATTTAGCACAACAGATGAAAATCACAAGGTTTATGGCTAAGAGTTTTAGCATTTTATCATTTTAAAAAACTAACATTAAGAAAATGAGAGTCTAGTTAAAAGTATCAATCCAACTTCCCTTTATGTAATTACTATTTTGTTTTAATAGTTTGTAAATACTTGATTTATAGTTAACACGGAACTTCTACCTGGAAAGAAAGTTTTTCTCCAATTATCTACCATATGAGAGATTTAAAAATAAACTTATAAATGAAATATCCAAAGCTGTGTTACACTGCAAGAAAATGATTCTGAGCATACAATCTTGAACCCAAAACATGTCACTGAACTTGCTCATTAACCCCATGTCATAAGAACATGGAATATTCAAGTTCCCTTAGGGCAAAATCTTACGTTTCACTATGTTCACTGTGAACCTAAAATATGTAGATTCATGTTCTTAACTGGCTGGTCCAGCAGAGCTTCCAAAGATACTGAAGAGATTATTTCATCAAGCAAGAGATGGGCTACAATACCTATATCTATGGTTTATTCAAATCTATGCTTCTACTGTCTGATGATGTGAGATTGCCAGAATTTAAAGAAAGTAGTCTACTGGATCCAAAGAAACGTAATTCATAGCTTTTCCTTTTGGTCTCAAAGTCACATGCATGGGAATAAAAACTACAAAGAGTCAAAACTATTAAAAAAATTTATCTCTCAAAATGTTCCTACAATTATTTTACTAACACATAAGACTAAATGGCAATAAAGTTCACATCTTGTTAATTGCGAGATATATTTTGTTAATCATGAGAAACTGAACAAGAAGGCAAATGAGTAAATAAGGCACATATTAATTAAGTCCAATTTTGGCTCAAAAGTAGAACTTTGTCTCTAAACTATCAAGGTAAGTGACAAAAACTAGCACAATTAACCCTTGAACAATGCTGGCATTGGGGTGCCACCCCCTTGCACAGTTGAAAATCTGCATGTATAACCTTAGATTCCCCTATAACTTAACTACAAATAGTCTACCATTGACCAGAAGCCTTACCAATAACATAAAAAGGCAATTAATACGTATTTCATGGTATATGTATTATATACTATATTCTTAAAGTTAGAGAAAAGAGAAGTATTTATAAAATCTTAAGGAAGACAAAATATATTTACAGTACTATACTGGATTTACCAGTACTTAAGTTTGTTTTTTCTATTTAAAAAAACCCACATGTAAGTGGACCTGCACAGTTCAAACCTACGTTGTTCAAGGGTCAACTGTAATTCAAAAACATTCAATTTACCTTGATGCTTCTATTTTTCAAATGTTCCATGCAAATCCATGCATGCAAAGAAAAAAAAAAACCCCTACAAAACACACCTAAAAACTGCACAGGCATCACTTAATAGTTATTTTATTACATGTAGCTACAAATAATCCAACTTTTGAAAATTAGATTATTATTCCAGATATATCACTGTGCAAAATATTAAAGTGACAACATGTAAAGAAAAAGAAATATAGAATCCAGAAGATTTATACCATATGTTGCTATCCTTTACTAAAGAATGGGAGATTAATAATACCACCCTCTCCCGAAATACAGTAGCTTTCCCTAAAGAATATGTAAATGGAATGTATTTCTACTCTGTAGGAAAATTATGAACATATATCAAAGTCTTAAAAATTAACAGAGAATGAATCATATAAATCAGAGATCAAGTGAAAATAATTGGACAATTTTGTAAAAATACATTGTTTCTACAATACACTGAAATCTGGAAAAAATGACATGCCCAACAATAGGGATTACTTAAATGAACTAATAACCATTCAGAGACTGGAATAAATGAACACTACCAACATATGAATCTGGCAAGGAACAGTCTTCCTCATTCATCACTAATTGATAAAAAATCAGTTACGAAGTTGTAAGATGAGGTCACGTTTATTTCAAAGTGTTAACATTTTCTCTAACTGATGCGACTGAATGGATTTTTTAAAAATTCTTCCTTGTTTTTGCTTCTAATTTATTTTTTCTATAATAAACATGCTACTTGTGTATTAAAAACAAATAAATATGGAGAAAATGTATTAACATTTTGATTTGAATAGCCTCAAGGCTTATTAAATTATCCATATGACTTTTTAATAATTATCAAAATTCAAAATACTAAACACTAGTTATTTTCTTAATGTCAAGTTTTGTCAAAACCCAGTCATATTAAATACTGCTTCTGTATGTAATGCATAAAGGAGTATGAACAGTAAAAATAGGACAAGACTGAGAAATTAGCAGATCTGCATTAAGTGACATCTCCTTCTGCCTCTAATAACCTGTACGATCCTAAGTAAGTAATTCTCTGAGCCTCAGTTTTCCCATCTTTCAGTTCTAAACTTTAGGTTAGTCTATGTAATAGGCAAACACTGTACTAGTGTTTGATGAGTGGTAACATACTAGGCACTCTGGCAGAGGTTATCTCATTTGAATCCCATGATGAGGATTATCTTCAGTTCACACAGCTAAAAGAGAACTGAAAGAGTAAAATCACGTACTCAAGATCACATAAAGGAAAATGCAGAATCAGGACAAGAACAAGAGTTAGGGGTCTTCTGGCTCTGGAGTCTAAGTTATTTCCACTATACTGTCGCACAGAAAGTGATTCATTTCAAAATAATTCTTAACAATAGTACTAAAACTCCTACAGAAAAAAGTCCCATAAATAATATGTAACTGAAAAAAAGCAAAAACCCTGAAAAATCAAAATTTGTATCTCGTATTTATGCGAATCTATTATCTCACAAGTACACCAAGTTTTTTGAGGAAGAGATACCACCATATTCTGTAAAGTTAATGTATCTGTAATTTCTTGAGAACCTATATGTTATGTTCCCACTTTAGAAGGTTATAAACGCTACCAGCTAAAAGCTTGCACTCTGAAGCCAGACTCCCCAGGTTCACATGTTGGCTCTGCCACTTTTAACTATGTGACCTTGAATGAGTTACTTAACATTTCTGTGTCTCAGATTCCTCATTATTAAAGTGATGGTATACATAACAATTATCATGGCTGTGAGAGAATTAAATGAGTTAATATATATAAAATAGTTAGAACACTGCCTGGCACCTAGTAAGCACCATGTGTTAGCTGCTATTACCGTTACGATTATTACTAAGATCCTCATAAGTCTATGAGTATATAAACCATCATTCTGCTGATGCTCAATTACATAATAAGTCACACATCTAATAAAAGATTTGAGCCCAGGCTTAACTCAAAACTTGAGTTTTTAATACCACTAAGGGGAGATTTAATACCAGACAGAGGAAAGTAGGCCCCTCTATTTAGTCTGCTTCTCTGCCCAAGACCTAGAAATAGCAGCTACACAGATGAGACAGGACTGAAAGGAGGCCATGCCAGAACCTCCATGTTATCAGGGGAATCAACCATATTAAACATTTTTCTTCTTTACTCACACCAATGATAACCTGAATTATCTGTACAATTCTGTATCCCCACCTATTTTAGAGCATATAAAAGGCCTCTATGTTGGGAATGTGTACATGAATAATGACATTTAAATAAATAAGTTGTGCAGGGTTAATCCCTATACAGAAGTCACCATATCTTAGCTTGTGGGCCAAATCTAGCCTGCCACTTGGTTTTTGTAGCCCCCAAGATAAAAATGGTTTTCACAATTTTAAATGTTTGACAAGTCAGAAAAAAAATATTTTGTGAAGTGCAGAAATTATACGGGAATCAAATTTCAGTGACCAAAAGTCTTATTAAAACATAAGAAGATTACTAATTTAATTATTATCTATGCCTGTTTTCACACTACAACAGCAGAGTTGAGTAGTTTTAAGAGACTGTACGGCTTGCAAATCCTAAAATAAATACCACCTGGCCCTTTACAGAAAAAATTTCCCAACTCTTAATTTAGAGTCTTGTTCTTTGCTCTCCAGTGACATTTCCATCTAAGCACATGGCCTGCTCACTCTTTCTCCTCAGCAAATCAATGCAGCAAATGTGTACTTTTCCGTAACTATGATTAAAGGAGAAAGAAAGAAAAAGGAGGAGGACGAGAGAGAGAGAGAAAAAAGAAAACGAATAAATGACATAGAAAAAAGGAAAGAAATGAAGAGAGACTCCTTCCTTAACCAGATCCCCTTAGGGACACCTTATCTGCCACTCATTATCAAAACTACAAGAAGAGGAGCTATGGCTTACTTCCTTTTTAAAAAAGTTTTTATTTAAATTCCAGTTAGTTAACATACAGTGTATATTAGTTTCAGGTGTACAATATGATTCAACACTTCCACACAACATTCAGTGCTCATCACAAGTACATTCTTTAATCTCTATCACCTATTTAACCCATCTCCCCAGCCATCTCCTCTCTGGTAACCATCAGTTTGTTCTCTATAGTTAACAGTCTGTTTCTTGGTTTTTTGCTCTTTATCCCCTCATGTTCCTTGGTTTTGTTTCTTAAATTCCACATGAGTGAAATTATATGGTATTTGTCTTTCTCTAACTTATTTCACTTAGCGTAATACTCTCTAGCTCCATTCATCATGCTGCAAACAGCAAGATTTTATTGTTTTTATGGCTGAACAACATTCCATTGTGTATATATACCACATCTTCCTTAACCGTTCATCAGTCGATGGACACTAAGGCTGTTTTCATAATCTGGCTTTTGTAGATAATGCTGCTTTAAACATTGAGGTGCATGTATCCCTCTGAATTAGTATTTTTGTATTCTTTGAGTAAATACCTAGCAGTACAACTGAAACTACAAAAATCCTAGAGAAGAACGCACACAGTAACCTCTTTGACATTGGTCATAGCAACTTCTTTCTAGTTATGTCTCCTGAGGCAAGGGAAACAAAAGCAAAAATGAACTACTGGGACTTCATCAAGATAAAAAACTTCTGCACAACAAAGGAAACAATCAACAAAACTAAAAGGCAATCCATGAATGGGAGAAGATATTTGCAAATGACATATCTGACAAAGGGTCAGTATGCAAAATATCTAAAGAACTTATAAAATACCCCAAAAAAATCCAATTTGAAAATGGGCAGAAGACATGCACAGGTATTTTTCCAAAGAAGATATACAAATGGCCAACAGACACATGAAAAGATGCTCAATATCACTCATCATCAGGGCAGTACAAATCAAAACTACAATAAGGTATCACACCTCACATGTGTCAGAATGGCTAAAATCAACAACACAAAGAACAACAGCTACTGGTGAGGATGTGGAGAAAAAGAAACCCTCTTGCACTGTTGGTGGGAATGCAAACTGGTGCAGCCACTGTGGAAAACAATATTGAGGTTCCTCAAAAAGTTAAAAATATGGCTTACTTCCTATAATTTCCTTACATTTCATGGACTTTTCTTATTGAGTCAATAATGATGGAGGGCAAGTGAGATCTTCTAGTGAGAAAGCTCTCAAAGTAGACAACTGCATTTAAAACAGACAACACCTTCTACTTATTTTATTTCTAAGGCTCAATTAGTGAGACAGTTCTACAAATGAATTACATGTGGTGGGCCAAAGTTACTCTAGAAAAATTGACAGAAATCTTTAAAAAATAGTTTCACCTGAGGGGGAAGGGCACTGAGGTCAGCAATTTGCAATGCACGAGGAAAAAGAAAAAGATGGAAAGATGGACAAAAGGATATGTGATAAAACAAGGTAAATAAAAAATTAAAATAAAAAAATTAAAAATTTAAAATTAAATCTATTAAAATCTAGATAAGCATATTGTGTCAATTGCAAAAATCTTTCAACTTTGCTGCATGTTTGTTAAGTTTTCAAAATAAAACACTGGGGGAGAGGCGCGTGGGTGGCTCAGTCATTGAGCTTCTGCCTTCATCAGGGCGTGATCCCAGGGTCCTGGGATCAAGCCCCACATCAGGCTCCCTGCTCCACTGGGAAGCCTGCTTCTTCCTCTCCCACTCCCCCTGCTTGTGTTCCCTTTCTCGCTGGCTGTCTCTCTCTCTCTGTCAAATAAATAAATAAAATCTTTTTTTAAAAAAAACAAAAACACTGAGGGAAAATACTGTCACCATACTATAACTTTTTAGAGTGGTCAACTGGCAGAAGAAATGGTTTCAGCCATTAGTAGCTGAAAAAGGAAAACCAACATGTCATCAATGGCACCATTACTGTGTTTTCTGACTTTAACTCTAGTTTTTGAATCAATCCAGTATTTAACAAACAAACAAAACCCCACCTACAATAATGATAAAAATAAAAGTTATGACTGTAACTATGCATAGCAGCTTAACTTACTCATTATGGAGAAAAATACTAGGAAAGTATGTTTAATATTCCTGGGTCAATGGCAAGCCGCTGGGGTTAGAACCACTGAAATGGCTGCCAACAATATAGAAGATGAAAGTTGAAAAAAGATCTTAAAACTTAACAGGTAGCTGGAAAATAAATAATGAATACAGGAACGAAGAAGATGAAGCCACAAAAATTGCTACTGTCTGAAAAGTGAAGATGTGTTAGTGAATAATGAGCAAAGAAGATTGAAATCAGAATTAAAAACAATGATAGAAAATAGAAGAAATCGTAACTGTGACATGCAACATTAAAAACTAATGGTAGATAAAGTACAGGATAATTAAAGGAGATAAAAAGGCAAAGATCAAAAAAATGTCAATGTAAGCAGAGTGACTTTAATTGAATATGAAGTTAAATAAAGATGTGACGAGTTAAGAAGCCAGAGAAAAAGGCTTGTATGTCTATAAAGCTAGTAACCACTTACTCAGTGGTTTCCCAAAGTAAGTACATCTCTTTGTTCCTTCCGGGATGTTGCCTTTGTAAACATTCCACCCCCTCCCTCAAAGTTGCATTTAACATAAAAATTTTGGAAAGTGAACAATGGCATCCTAGATATATTACACCTCTTAGAAATGGATGACATAAGACATCTATGACAGTTATGGGAGGTTTAAAGTTGGTTCTGTTACAATGGAATTACATGAAATATTAGATTATTTCAAGACTGAATCTATTATTTTGAAGTCATTACTACCATATCCAACCAATAAGCCATTAACTAAAGAGTAAGACACAATTTTCAGGGAAAAATTCTAATTATAATTCAGTATTTTTACTATAATAAACACATTTAACATAATAATAATCCCTAAGCATTACTTCATTGAGGTTTATCATCTCAATGCCCAGAGTGCCTGTTACACATTAAACATGAAGTAAAATTGTACAACTAAATATTTATATAAAATTATTCAACTTTACCATTTTTGTTTTTTAAAAAGTGTCACATTTTACAATGAAGTTATAATGAACAAAAAAACTATATCCATCTACTTCCCTCCAATAAGATCCTAAAAGGAGAGAAACACAAAATATTTGTTGGCATTAGAGAAGTACATCTATCAACTCTCTGTGATAATCATGAAATACAGGGTTCGATTTTTTTTTTCTGATTCAATCAAAACAGAAAATTTATTCCTTGGTTAATTATATACTTGAGAATCTACCACTGACCAGCAATATGTTATGAATTCTGTGATAAAGAATTAAAAAACGATTATTTTCCATTATAAATATTTGGATCACTCTTAAAAAATCTTTTTTAGGGGTTTAGGGAGCTGAGTAAACCTTGGAGTGATCAGAAAACATAACAGCTTTTATAGATACTATTTGGGAAACAGGTAGAGTTCTTTCAGTGTTATAATGAGAAAATCCTTAAAACAGATCTTTGAATTTGTACTAAGGATTAGTTACTGTACATCAAAGTTAGCTCTGTATAGATGATAAATGAATCGTCTGGCATTTTCTCCAACTGAACTGGAGAAATATCTGAACAAAGATAAAAAGCCAACCAAGGAGCGATGTCAGCAACGGAGGAAAAAGAGGCCCCAGAACTTATTCCCTCACAGAAACACTAACTTATACATGGTCTAAAAATCCGTTATGAGACCTCTAGAACTACCAGTTAGAAAGTTGCAGTACCCGACGCAAGCTCAAAGCCAAAAACAGCCAGAAATGTGTTAAGAACAGCTGTTTCATTTCAACTGCTTCAATCTCTCCCCAAACTGGCACAGTTAATTATCATGATGAAAAGCCCAACCAGGGGCGCCTGGGTGGCACAGCGGTTACGCGTCTGCCTTCGGCTCAGGGCGTGATCCCGGCGTCAGGCTCCTCCTCTATGAGCCTGCTTCTTCCTCTCCCACTCCCCTTGCTTGTGTTCCTTCTCTCTCTGGCTGTCTCTATCTCTGTCAAATAAATAAAAAATCTTTAAAAAAAAAAAAAAAAAAAGAAAAGCCCAACCAGCAGCTTTACCCACTGCAATTATGTCCAACATTCCTGTTTTTGGGGGCTTAAGGGAGCTGCGGAAGGGGACTAGTTTCTGTCTGGCCTGACTTGGAGCACTATAAGCTCTTGAAAAAGAAGTCAACAAACTGCTTCAATTGGGAAACTACAAGCATAAGCCCAAAGAAGATACACTCTAATAAAAGGTTTTAGAGATACCAAAAATCTCCAGTGAAGGTCTGCCCCTCTATGAAGCCAGTTCATTGAGACTGGAGGAGGTGGCTGTTTTTTTAAAAGCAAAATCCACACCAAAAAATTCAAAGGCATATTAACACACACACACACACACACACACACACACACACACACACACACACAGAGGGAAATCACAGTCCAATTCCAATCAGAGGACAAAATAAAGCTCTACAAATGACCTTAAAGAAGCAGAGATCTGGGGCACCTGGGCGGCTCAACTGGTTAAGCATATACCTTTGGCTCAGGTCAGGGTGCTAGGATCAGCCCCTATTGGGCTCCCTGCTCAGTGGGAAGTCTGCTTCTCCCTCTGTCCCTCAACTGCTTGTGTGCTCTCTCTCTCCTTCTCAAAAAAAAAAAAAAAAAAAAAAAAAAAAAAAGATGAGATCTATGAATTACCTGACAAGAATGCAACATAATTGCCTTAAGGAAATCCAATTTGCTACAAGAGAACATAGGAGACAACTAGATGAAATCACCATGCATGAACAAAGTAAGACTATCAACACAAAAAGAGAACAGAAAACAAGAACCAAACAAAAATTCTAGAGGCAAAGGATAAAATAAGTGAATTGAAAATTCACAAGACGATCAACGGCAGACTTAATCAAACAGAAGAAAGAAAATAAACTCAAAGGCAGGCCACTTGAAATTACTGAGTCAGAGGAAATTTAAAAAAATGAGAAAAGCAAAGAAAGCCTAAGACACCTATAGGATACCACCAAGCTGACCAATATATGCAGTAGGAGAATCCAGAAGAGAGAATGTGGCAGACAGCTCACTGGAAAAAGTAATGGTCAAACACAAAATGTGAGGAAGGAAATGGACACCTAATTTTAAAAGGTTTGAAGGGCTCCAACTATAATGAACCCAAACAGGTGGATACTAAAACACACTATAATTACTATCAAAAGACAATGACAGAGGGAATCTTGAAAGCAGCAAAAGAAAAATGTCAGATATAAGGCAGCTAGCATTAAACCATCAGCAGATTTCTCAGCAGAAACCTTGCACAAAGATCAGAAAGAAGTGGGACAATACATGCAGAGCGCTGAAAAAAATAACTACCAACCAAAAGTACTATATCTGGCAAAACTGACCTTCAAAAATGAAGAAGAAATAAGGACCTCCAAGTATAAACAAAAAGCTGACAGTTTATCACTACTAGACCTGCCTTACAAAAAATGCAAAAGGAAGTCCTTCAACTTAAAAAAAAAAAGGGACTGTAAACAATACAAAATCATGCAAAAGTATAAAGATGTTTGGTAAAGGCAAATATATAGACAAATACAGAATCCTGTAATACTGTAATGGTGGTGAGTAAATAAATTCAGGTAGATCTGAAAGATGAAAACGTTTTTTAGAACTATAAATATATGGTGAATGACACTAAACATAAAAAGATGTAATTTGTGTCATCAATAACAAAAGGGGGAATAGATGTAAAGGAGCAGAGTTTTTGCATGCAACTGAAATTGCTCTCAGTTTCAAACAGATTACAATTGTAAGATGTCTTGCGTAATCTTCATGGTAAACAGAAAGAAAATGCTTATATAAAATAAACAAAATTAAGTGAGACAGGAATCAAAGTATGTCACCACAAAAAACATCAATGAAACATAAAGGAAGACCTCACAGGCAGGAAGAAAAACACAACTACAAGACATATGAAAAACAAAAAAAATGGCAATAATTAATCTTCCCCATCAGTAATTACTTTAAATGTAAGTGGATTAAACTCCCCAGTAAAAAAAGACAGAGTGGCTGAATGGATTTACAAAAAGGAAAGAAACAGCTATATGCTACCTGTAAGAGACTCACATTAGATAAAGGATATACAGACAGAAAAATGAAAGGATTGAGAAAGAGATCCTATGCAAATAATCACCAAAGAAGAGAAGGAATGGTCTCATACATATATACCAAATACATATATGAGACACACATATTAGAAAAAAAGACTTTCAAGTCAAAAACTGTGAGAAACAAGTAACACATTATATAATAATAAAAGGGTTAAGTCATCAGAAATATATTACAATTATAAATATATGTGCACCTAACAGAAGAGCACCCAGATATGTTAAACAAACAATGACAAAAAACTAAAGAGAGAAATAAATAGTAACACAGTAATAGGGCACTTCCATACCCCACTTTCAATAATGGGGAATATCTACACTGATGCCACAAGAATAAAAAGGATCTAAGAGACTACTGCCGACAATATATGCCAACAAACTGGATAACCTAGAAAAAACGAATATATTTCTAGAAACATATAATCTAACAGAACAGAATCACGAGGAAATAAAAAATCTGAGGCAACCTGTAACTATTAAAAAGATTGAATCAGTAACCCAAAGCCACCCAACAAAGAAAAACACAGAACCAGATAGTTTCAATGGAGAATTCTACCAAAGAATTAATAAGAATCCCTCCTTCAGGGGCGCCTGGGTGGCACAGCGGCTGAGTGTCTGCCTTCGGCTCAGGGCGTGATCCCGGCATTATGGGATTGAGCCCCATATCAGGCTCCTCCGCTATGAGCCTGCTTCTCCCTCTCCCACTCCTCCTGCTTGTGCCCTCTCTTGCTGGCTGTCTCTATCTCTGTCGAATAAATAAAAATAAAATCTTTAAAAAAAAAAAAAAAAGAATCCCTCTTCAATTCCTGCAAAAAACTGAAGAAAACACCTCCAAACTCATTTCATGAGGCCAGCACTACCCTGATACCAAAATGAGACAAAGAAAAGAAAAATACAGGCCAATACCCTGAGTACTGATGCAAAAATCCTCAATAAAATACTAGTCAAGTAGAAGTCAACAATACATTAAAAGAGTTATATCATCACCAAGTGGGATTTATTCCTGGAATGAAAGAATGCTTCATCATACAAAAATCTATCAATCTAACACACTCAATTACCATAATGAAGGACAAAAATAACATCATCACCTCAACTGACACAGAAAAAGCATCGGACAAAAATCAACATCCTTTCATAATAAAAACACTCAACAAACTAGACAAATAAAATTAACTCAACATAACAAAGGCCATATATGAAAAGCTAAGATTATACCTAATGTGTAAAACTGAAAGCTTTCCTTCTAAAATCAGGAACTATGCAAGGATTCCCACTCTTACCATTTCTTTTTAAAACAGTACTGGAAATCCTAACCACAGCAATCAGGCAAGAAAAAGAAATAAAAGCATCTAAATTGGAAAGGAAGAAACAAAATTATCTCTGTTTGCAAATGACATGATCTTATATGTAGAAAACCCCAACACTCCACAAAAAAACTATTAGAACTAATAAAACAAATTTAGTAAAGTTGTAGGATACAAAAGTCAGCCAATGCAAAAACCAGTTTTCTATGAACAATGAACAAAAGGAAATTTTAAAAATATTCTGATTTACAACAGCAACAAAGAGAATAAAATACTTTACTAATAAACTTAACCCAGGAGGTGGAAGACTTGTGTAACAGTCCCCCCTTTTTTCCATGGGAGATACATTCAAAGGCCTCTAATGAATGCCTGAAACACAATAGTGCCAAACCCTATATATATTGTTTTTTTCCTATAAATACATACTTACGATAAAATTTAATTTATAAATTAGCCATGGTTAAGAGACTAACGGTAATAACTAATAATGAAACTACAAAATACTGCTGAAAGAAACTAAAGACATAAATGCAAAGATCCTGTGTTCCTGGACTGTAAGACTTGATATTGTTAAAATGTTCATACTACCCAAAGCAATCTACACATTCAAGTCCTACTGAAATCCCAATGGCACTTTTTAATTAAAAAAAAAAAATCTAAAATTCCTGGATATGGAATCTCAATGGAAACCCAAACAGCAAAAACAATCTGGAGAAAGAAAAAGAAAGCCAGTCTCATACTTCCTGATTTCTTTTTTTTTTTTTTAAAGATTTTATTTATTCATTTGACAGAGATAGAGACAGCCAGTGAGAGAGGGAACACAAGCAGGGAGAGTGGGAGAGGAAGAAGCAGGCTTCCAGTGGAGGAGCCTGATGTGGGGCTCGATCCCAGAAAGCCAGGATCACGCCCTGAGCCAAAAGCAGAGGCTTAACGACTGAGCCACCCACGCACCCCTCATACTTCCTGATTTCAAAACATCTTACAAAGCTACAGGAATCAGAACAGTACGGTACTGGCATAAAGACACACAGACCCATGGAAACAGCAGAGAACCAAGAGATAAACCCTTACATCTATGGTCAAATGACCTTTGTCACAGGTGCCAAGGCTACACAATGGGGAAAGGAGAGTCTCTCCCACAAATGGTACTGCAAAAACTGTTTATCCATATGCAAAAGAATGAAGTTGGACCCTTACATCTTACACTACATTAAAAAAAGGTTAACTCAAAATGGATTAAAGAGCGAAACATAAAACCTGACATAAAACTCCCAAAATAAACAAAGGGAAACAGCTTCACGACATTGGATTTGGCAGTCATTCTTCAATATAACACCAAAAGCACACACAAGAAAAGCAAAAATAGACAAACAGGACTATAGCGAACTTAACTTCTAGAAGTACAGCAAAGAGAACAATCAACTGAGTGAAAACGGAAAATACAGAATATGATCTATTCCATCTCCTGGATCTGAAACTCCATGTCAGGAAGTAGAAGAACCAGAGGGTTTAGACTGGAAGACAGTAGAGGGGCCACAGGACACCTCTCAAAGACAAGGAAAAACAGATGGGATGAGAGAAAGCAAATAAGAAAGCATACGAACACTACAACCTGAGGTGGGTGTTTTAATTAACATTAAACAATAAACATTAGAATGCCCAAGGGAATGGGAAGGTGCAGCAAAGCTGCGGTGAAGATTATTAAAGATAAAATGGTTGGGGAATTTCAATGCTAGGGAGTTGGAAGTTAAGCACATAAACAAAGACTTCATGGATCTGGTGTAGAGTGGAAAAGTATGAGTTCCTCAAAGCCTGAGAAGTGACTGGGAGATCACTGAAGAATAAAGACAGAAGATGACATACCCAGAAGGAATAGCTTCAAAGGAGCAGGAATTTTCACGCTGAGAGAACAATAGTCCAGAAGCATCAGTGGAGAACAAGACTGCCAGCGTGTGGGAAACAAACAGGTCAAGGATCACTGCACCTAGTGATGTAGAAACTACTCTTGCCGAGTCATCACTTTTCACTCCTTATTTTGTTTAACTTTGCTGAGAAATGCAGACCTTCTGGAAATTTACTGTGGGCTTTCAGGACACCATTTCCTGATTTCCTCCTTTCTCTCTGGTTGTTCTTCAGAGCCTTCCCTTCCTAATCTGGATCCCCAGGGACCAGTCATTAGACACTTTCTCTTTTAAACTCCCTTTGGGCAGTTTCATCTTCTTTCAAGATAAAACCTGGTGACTTCCAATGCCTCCTTCAGCATAGTTCAATCTCTCCTTGAGAATCTAGTACTATTAAAGGGCCTCTGACTATCTTCATCTGGGCTCTTTCTTCAAGAAACTTACTATTTTAAGGAGGCAAAAGCCAGATGATTTTAATATCATAGGAAATACAGAGGTATGGCAATTTAAAGAAAGGGAACTTAGCCAAGATAAGTCACAAAGGATGACTAGCAGCTGATAACACAAAAAAATAAAGAATGTTTCTCGTAGGAAGGAAATGAGGAAGTAAAGGCACAAAGGCTGAGAACCTCTTATGACAACTTAAGATCAACAGTATAAAGTTCAAAAAAGGACTCAAAAATATGAAGTGGCAGGGAGGAGCCAGATTATGAGACTTTCTAAGAAATAAGGAATTCTGATTTCAGTCAGCAGAGGAGTATTCTAATAAAGGCGACTTTCTCCCCATAAAAATGCACATGTATTCCAGCTTGCAAAAACTTTCACAAGATTCATATACCCTTCATAAACCACTAAATTAAGAACACCTGCAATACAAGTCACTAAAGGGTTTAAGAAAGTCAGTGACTAAGTCAAATCTGCCTTTATGATTAACTACATTTTGTAAACTGGGATCAAAGCTGGCAAAAGTGGAGGCAGGCAATCCAGTTAGGTGATGACTACTGCAAAAAACCAGGGAAAGAAAGCAGTTAGTAGCGGGAATGAATAGAAGGAAACTAATGCAAGAAATATTTAAAAGATGTAGTTTGTAGGGGCTAAATGCCTAGGTTTCTGTCAAGGGCAACTGGATAGAAGGTAGTGCTACAAACAAATAACAAAAACAATGAACATTCATTAACCTACAGTGAATGGTTTTTGTTATGTTGTGTCTTTTAATACTTACAATTATCCTAGGAAGGAGAATGGAGAAGCCAAATAAAGGACCTAGTAAATCAGAAAGTCCTGCTTTTAAGTAATTTAGGGGGAATAGCATTCTTTTTCTTTTCATTGACCTCTTTTAGCTTTGAATCCCATTTACAGGTAACAAGTTCTATGTAATAAAAATACACCATTCCTATTAATGTTTCTTAAAACCTTTTTAGGGACACATAAGATATAATGAATAAAATGCATAATTCACATGGATTCTAATAACCCTTTTATTAGACTACCTCAACAAAAATAGCCAGGTTTTGCTCGTTCTACTTTCTGAGAAGACTCAGCCAGAGGCAGTTCATCTACTCATCCATCTCTACCATGAACAAGCAGCACGATACCTTCTACTTAAAAGAGAATGTATAGGGGTGCCTGGGTGGCTCAATCGGTTAAGCGTCTGACTCTTGATCTCAGCTCAGGTCATGATCTCAGGGTTGTGAGATCCAGCCTGCAGGCTCCACACTGCGCATGGAGCCTGCTTAAGATTCTCTCTCCTTCTGACTCTTGCCCCCCTCAAAAAAAAAAAAAAAAAGATAAATGTATATATAAGCTTATATGATGTCGGTAAACAGACTATGATTCAGGCCACCTCTATGGCGAACACTTTTCATTACCTCTTATGTCTATCAGGAGAAAACCCAGGACTTTTCAGTAGTGTCAAGGCCTTTCACTAATCTGATCTAGAGTTTCTACTTCCAGCTACATTTTTTAGCAAATCTCCCCTCATCTCCTAAATCTACATTCCAGCAATACCAAACTTCCCACAGTTCAAAGGAGTTATTCTTGCTGTCTTCATTGGCTCCAGGTCTCAGAAAAGTTTTCTTCTTGTCTAGAATACTATGATCCCTATTTATACCAAATTATCCTCAAAGACTCAGCTTAGATATCATGTCCAAGATGATTACATAGCCCTTCTCTGATCCCACAGCAATCTGTACCTACTCTCAGTACACCTCATTATAACTGCCTATTATTTAAACGGTAAGCTCCCTGAGACACATAACCAAATAACTTCTTTACAGGTATATTCTCAGAACCTAGCAAATTATGAAACTTTAATAAAGATCCTTCAATTTCTCTTCTGATATAATCTAGATAACAGTGTCAATTAACCCTACCTTTTTCTAGCATTTAACCATAACACCCCAGGTTTCAGAAAAAGGAACCCTCATGCACTGTTGGTTGGAATGCAAACTGTGCAACCACTTGTGGAAAACAGTATGGAGTTTCCTCAGAAATTTAAAATAGAATTAACATATGATCCAGTAATTCCACTACTGGGTATTTACCCTATGAAAACATTAATTCAAAAAGATATTTTCACCCTAGGTTCACCAAAGCATTATTTACAATAGCCAAGATTTGGAAGCAATTCAAGTATCCATCAACAGATAAATGGATAAAGATGTGGTGTGTGTAATATACATCTAGTATCTAAACACACACACACGCACACACACACAATGGAGTATCACTTAGCCATAAAAAAAGAATGAAATCTTGCCATTTGCAACAACATGGATGGACCTAAAGGGTAAAATGCTAAGTGCAATAAGTCAGTCAGAGAGAAACAAATTCTATATGATTTCACTCATATACAGAATTTAAGAAACAAAACAAAACAAAGAGACAACCCAAAAAACAGACTCTTAACTACAGAGACCAAACTGAAGGTTACCAGAGGGATGGTAACCAAGGGTAGGGGAGAGATGAAATAGGTAAAGGGGATTATGAGTGTATACTTACTGTGATGAGCACTGAGTAACTGTTCTCTGAGCAAAGAGAGCTGTTGAATCACTATACCGCATCTGAAACTGACCTAACACTGTATGTTAATTATACTGGAATTTAAAACAAAATGGAACAAAAATAAATAAAAGTATGTATTTTAAAAAAAAAAAAAAACCTCCCAGTTTCATAGGTATATGAGAAGTATAAAAAGAATATGCAAAGGAAAGAACATGATATCAGAACCTACAGGAGAGGATCTTGAAAAAAGATCTCTATTTGATTAAAGAGTTTGTATCTTACTTTAGAATGTACTTTAAGATGCTATTTAATCCATAAATGCCATTATACACATTAAGTATACCTCAACTGAAAGTCATACAGAAACATCTTCTCCCATTCCATATAGAAAATAAAAGCAACCAAGCTGTATCTCAATTTCTCATTTCTCAGCTCCATATAGAAGAGCTAGGAAGCTGCTACTCCAAACTAATAACAAGTAAAACGCTGAACACACTAAAAAATTAACAACTCTTCCTCTACTGAGAGAGAGAGGACTACAGAACAAACTGCTGCCCCAAAGACTGGACAGAAAGGCAAATATAGGGAGCCATGGCTTACTGAAGCAGAGAGCAGGAAATTGCCAGAACAACCTGTGATGGGATAGGAAAACCTAACTACATGCACAAATTCCTGGAGGTTCAGCACAGAAAAGTCTAATCGTTAAAAACTCCAGGGAGACCTAGTCCTAGCAGAGCCCCCACAATTTTGTGATATTTACGTCAAGAAGCTCGATCATGTTCTCAGAGCAAATGGTGGAGAAAAATCCCCTCACGCTTCTAGCAGAGGAGCGAAAAAGGAACCATTATGAGATACACCAGAGCACTTTATTCTTAACAAGGGTTGGCCTCAGAAGAAACTACTTAACCCAAGCCTAATCTGCCAGGTATTCTCAGAGCCTAATGGACCTGTGTAAGAGAAACATCCAACTCCAGCCCACTCTAGTCATCCTGTTCCAATTAAGAGGAGAGGGAAAAAAACAAGAAATATTACTAAAGGCCTATTTATGGCAATTCCTTTTACCTGAGAAATCATACTCAGCTATCAAGAAAAATTAGGAGGCATACTAAAGACAAAAAAAAAAAAACAGTCTGAAAAGACAGCAAGCATAAGAACTAAATACAGCAGGGATACTGGAATTATCACACCAAAAATTTAAAATGACTACGATTAACATGTAAGGGCTCTAATGGATAAAGTAGGTGGCACGAAAGAACAGCTGAGCATTGTAAGCAGAGAAAAACCAGAGACCCAAACAAAAAAAGCCAGAGTTCAAAAACACTGTAACAGAAATCTTTGATGAGCTTAATAATGAACAAGAAACTGAAGAAAGAAACTCTGAACTTGAAGATGTATCAAAAGAAACTTCGACAACTGAAAAGCAAAGAGAAAAAAAGACTGACAAAAACAGAGTATGCGAGGACTGTGGGAAAACTACAAAAGCAGAACCTACACATAATGGGAATATCAGAAGAAGAAAGTAAGATAGAATCGGAAGAAATATCTGAAACAATAAAGACTGAGAATGCCTCCTTTTTAATTAATCTCAGACACCAAACCACAGAGCCAGGAAACTCAGAAAACACCAAGAAGGATAAATGTAAAAAAACAAACAAACAAAAACAAAACAAAACAAAACTCCCCAAAACAAAAAAACAAAAACAAAAAAACCCACACCAAAACCCACAAAAAAAAATACACCCAAACCAAAAAAACTAATCTCAGGCTTATCATTTTCAAACTAGAAATAATCAAAGAAAAAATTAAGATTATTTTGTTATTATTTACAAAACTTATAAGTTATATATAACATATAATTATATAAACTCATATAATTATATAACCTTTATATAATTATATACCATATATAACATATATACATATTATATATATATATATATAAAATTATATGTTTATATAATTATAAGTTACACTCCCTTTATGATACAGTGCTATTTAAAAGTAGACAAGGTTAAGATATAAAAACTCTAGGGGCACCTGGGTAGCTCAGTCGGTTAAGCTGCCAACTCTTGATTTTCGCTCAGGTCATGATCTCAAGCTCATCAGGGAGCCTGCCTGAGTTCTCTCCCTTGGCCCCTCCCTGCTTGTGTGCTTGTTCATAGTCAGTCTCTCTAAAATAAATAAATAAGTCTTAACAAAAAAAAAAAAAAAAAAAAAAAAAAAAAAAATATTTACAAAGGAGAGAAAATGGAAAAATATAATATGCTCAAGTAAAACCACAAAAGGAAGAGAGCAGAAGACAAAAACAGGAAAAAGAACAAGGGCAATAAATAGAAAACAGTAACAAAAATGTTAGGTATTAATCCAACTATATCAATAATCACTTTAATTTTTTTTAAATTTTTTAAAAGATTTTATTTATTTTTTGGTTTATTTATTTGGGAGAGACACAAAGAGAGTGGGGGAGAAGCAGAGAAAGGACAACAGACTTCATGCTGAGGGCAGAGCCTGAGGTGGGGCTCAAACCCAGGACCCTAAGACTATGATCCAAGCTGAAATTAAGAGTTGGACCCTTAACTAACTGAGCCACCTAGGCACCCCAATAATCACTTTAAACATTAGTGGTCTAAATGCATCAATTGAAAGACACAGATTGCCAAAATGGATCAAAAAATAAGATCCCAACTATATACTATTTACATTTGAAGCATAAAGATACAGTTTAAAACGAGAGAGAGAAATTATCATGCTAAAATTATCATGCTAGAGTAGCTATACTAATTTCAGACAGAACTGACTTCAAAGCAAGGTAAATCATCACCGTTAAAGAGTGGCACAACATAATGACAAATAGATCAATTCTCCAAGAAGACATAACAAACCTTAATGTGTACGTACCTAACAAAAGAGCATCAAACTACATAAAAACTGATGGAACTACAAGAAAAAACAGATCAACCCACTATCGTAGTTGCAGACTTCAAAAGCCCTCTATCAGAGATGGACAGATCTAGCAGGCAGAAAATAGTTGAACTCAACAGCACCATCAATCAACTAGGTATAATGGACATCTCTGGACTACTTCATCCAACAATAGCAGATTACACATTCTTTTCAAGCTCACATGGAACATGCATCAAGATATATCACATTCTGGGCCACAAAATATACCTTAACAAATGTTAAAGAATAGAAATCATGCAATGTCTACTCTGAGACTACAATAAAATTAAACCAGAATCAGTAACAGAAACACAACTGAAAAATCTCAAAATACTTGGAAATTAAGTCAACAAAGAAATCCCAAGAGACACTAAAAACTCTTTTGAACTAAATAAAAATGAAAACACAATTTACCAAAATTTGTGGGATGCAGTGAAAACAGTGCTTAGAGGGAAATTTGTACTTTGAATGCATATATTAGAAACAAAGAAAAAAATTAATCTACACACCCACCTTAATAAACCAGAAAAAGAACAAATTAAATCCAAAGTAAGCAAAAGAAAAGAAATAATATTATAACACAAGTCCATGAAATTGAAAAATGGAAACCAACAGAGAAAAATCAACATCGAAAGCTGGTTCTTTGAAAAGATTAATAAAATCAATACTCCTCTAGCCAGGCCAACTAAGGAAAAAAAAAAAGAGGACACAAATTACTAGTATCACAAATGAAACAGGGTCATCACAACAGATCCCACGAACATTAAAAAGATAAAAAAGATATACTATGAATAACTCTATGCCCACAAATTTGATAACCCAGATGTAATGAACCAATTCCTTGAAAGACACAATCTGCCAAAACTCACAAAAAGAGACAAACTGATAGGCCTATATCTGATATGAAAACTGAATATATAAGTACCTTTCCAAAACAGAAAGTGCCAGAACCAGATTGGTTCACTGGTGAATTTTACCAAAAATTTAAGGAAGAAATTATACCAGTTCCCTACCGTCTCAGAGGATACAAGCTGTATCTCCATAGTCTAATTGATTAAAAGGCTTAGCTTTAAAAGCAACATTATCTTGCCACTTAAGACAACATTGAGGGACCTAGAGGGCACTATTCTAAGTGAAATAAGTCAGAAAGACAAAGGCCATATGATTTCACTTGCATGTATAATCTAAAAAAAAAAACAAAAACAAAAACCCAAATCAAACAAAACAAAAAACCACACAAAAACCAACAAAAAGCAGAAAAAACCCCATAAATACAGAGAACTGGTGGCTCCTGGGGGAGAAGAGTGGGCAGGGCAGTAGGAGGAGCAAAATGGGTAAAGGGGAGTGGGAGGTACAGGATTTCGGTTATGGAGTGAAGAAGTCACAGGGATGAAAGGTACAGCTCAGGGAATATAGTCAATGGTATTGTAATAGCACTGTATGGTGACAAATGGTAGTAGCTACACTTGTGGTGAGCATGGTATAATGTAGAAAGTTGTTGAATAACTATGCTCTATACCTGAATCTAAAGTAACCCTACTGTCAACTACATGTCAATACATAAATAAAATGCAAATTTAAGAAATTAAACTTTATATACCTAAAGAAATTAATAAAATAATATTTTAGTTATTGTTTGTTTTTAAAGAAGGCTCACCTTTCCTATCAAATGACAGAATGCACGTAGAATACTGAGCATAATGGCTTGTCATAATGTTAAGTGTTCAAGATGTTAGGTGCTACTATACAAGTTCTATGGGCTGTGTACATATTTATCACTTATTTACACATAAACTGGTGCCAGAAAATTCTTCCTACATTTCTGTAAAGGAATTAAAAAGGCAGAAATAAACATTTTGCATTAATTTAGTAATTTCACTCTTTCATATATTAAGTATTTACTACCTATTGTAGACCAGGCACTCTCATTAGGCTTCCACTCTAGAATTAAATGAACCAGACAACAAAGAATTCAATATGCAACAAGTCAAGTGACATTAAATCCCATGATGATAAATCTAACAGGGTAAGGGTAATAGAGAACACAGGACATGACCAATGTTTGATGAAGTTGGTCAATGAAGGCTTCTCTAAGACATCATTTGAGCAGAGAGCTCTGAGGCAACTAAAAGGAAGCCATGTGGATATCAGAGAAGTGTCACAAACAATAGGCACAAGTCTTAAGAACATAAAAACCTAAGGGCAAGACCACAGAGCCAGTGCAAATATGAGCAAGAGAAACAAAATGGCCATACGAACGCAAGGGAGCTCATACAGGGCCTTGCAGATCCTCAGATTTTACTCTAAGATAGGAAGGCCTTGAAAGATTTTGAGCATAAACAACATGGTTTAACTTTGATTTAAAAAGATCACTCTGGGGAGGACTGGGTAGTGCAGTCGGTTAAGCATTCAACTCTTAATTTCGGCTCAGGTCATGATCTCAGGGTTGTGGGATTGAGCCCTGTGTCTGGCTCCCACACTCAGCATGGAGTCTACTTCAGATTCTCTCTCCTTTGCCTCTCCCACTTGTGCTCTCATTCTTTCTCTAAAATAAATAAATCTTTTAAAAAAATCACTCTGGCTGCTACATAGAAAATACACTGAAAGGGACAATGATGGAAGCAACAGGACTACTGGGAAACAATTTCATTCTTTCGGCAAAAGATGATGGCTTTAATCAGAGTGATAATGGTGGAAATAGTGTAAAAAGACAAGTGACTGAATTATGATATTTTAAAGGTGGAGCCAACATGATTTGCTGATAATTTGAGTGAGACAAATAGAGACAAAGATGCTTCTAAAGTTTTGGATAAACTGGAAGAAAAAAAAAGAGCTGTTACCAACTGAGATGGCAAAAAGACAACCATATTTGAGAGGATGAAAATCAATAGATATTTTGGACTCATTAAGTTTGAGAATCAGACATTCAATTATTGGATCTATGAGTCTACAATTCAGAGGGTAAGTCAGAGTTGGAGACAGAAATATGAGAGCTGATAAAGCTCTTACCTAGAGAGAACAGATGATAGGCCTGAGACTTGGGTCTTAGGTCATAAAAACATTTAGAGAAAACGAAGTATTTATTTAAACAGCCTTAAATATATACTGAACCATAAATCACTTGTTCCATTTACTGTCTTGGTTATACACCTGAAAACAATCTAAGTATTAAGGATAGAGGTGGAGAGTAAACACCAAAGGATGAGAAATCTGAAGTTACTAGAAATTGCTTTAAAATCATTTAAGGGGCACCTGGGTGGCACAGATGGTTAAGCATCTGCCTTCAGCTCAGGTCATCATCTCCAGGTCCTGAGATTGAGCCCCATGTCAGGAATCGCAGCTCAGCAGGGAGTCTACTTCTCCCTCTGCCTCTCCCCTTGCTTATGCTCTGTTTCTCTCTCTCTCTCAAATGAATAAATAAAATCTTAAAAAAAAACCAAAATAAAATAATTTAAAAAATTAAAGAGTCTAAGTTAGTATGTGTGAAAAGACACCACAATATGTAAGTTTAAACAAAATACAGAGAGAATATACACACAAATGGATAAAAAGATCTGGGTTATTGTGTTAGTTCTATTTCTAGGCTAAACTACAGAATGGCATGCAAATGTTAAAATTTTTTTTTAAAGATTTTATTTATTTGAGAGAGAATGAGAGAGAGAGAGAGCACGAGAGGGGGGAGGGTCAGAGGGAGAAGCAGACTCCCCGCTGAGCAGGCAGCCTGATGCGGACTGGATCCTGAGACTCCAGGATCATGACCTGAGCCGAAGGCAGTTGCTTAAACAACTAAGCCACCCAGGTACCCCAAATGTTAAAAATTTTTACTACGTTTTTCTGCACCCTAGAGAATAGACAACATTAAGAATTCTTTTTTTTTTTTTAAGATTTTTTATTTATTTATTAGACAGAGATAGAGACAGCCAGCGAGAGAGGGAACACAAGCAGGGGGAGTGGGAGAGGAAGAAGCAGGCTCATAGCTGAGGAGCCTGACGTGGGGCTCGATCCCACAACGCCGGGATCACGCCCCGAGCTGAAGGCAGACGCTTAACCGCTGTGCCACCCAGGCGCCCCAACATTAAGAATTCTTAAAAACAAACAGGTATATGCTCTAAATTTAATTTTATATAATTATCATTTAAAATGCACCCAAGATGTTTCCTAGTTAAAAGATGCCAAATGCAAATGTGAGTGCGCCAAAAATCATACTTCAATAAATGTAAGATACTGCCATTAATCAAAGACCCTAGCTAATTCTTAGGTAAAACCAAGAATCCTTCATTATCTATTCTGTAAATCAAGACTCACAAAATTATGGCAGAACAAATGTTGACCTATTCACCTTACTAAACTACTGACTACTATGGTTTCCACAGGTATAGGAATTTGAGAAATGGGTGTGGAAAGTAAGAATTTGAGCTATATGACCTCGATTATGTCTGTAACCTTACACACCATTATCGAGACATCGTGGTAGGTCTAATTTCCTGCTATTCTACCTTAACATGGTCAAGTTAAACAGGGTAAGTTTGCTGAATTCAACCAGAACTTAATACCAGAGCTTCATCTGGAATCTTGTGACAAATACCCTATCATGCCTCACATTCTTGCCATCCTTGATTTTTACTACAAAGTACCAAGCTTTACCTACCCTTTTCTATTCTTTACTATTGATCTGTCCCACTAATCTAACTCTAAGATCTCTAGAAAACCATTTATAATACAGGTTGCCCCTAATCTTCAACTGCTTTATGTAATGGTTCCCCAACCTCTTAGCTTCACTAAAGCCTGGCTTACCCCAAAAGACACGGCTTATCTTGTATCCCTTTTCTGTGAACTATTTCACAGACAACTAAAACCCATTAAATCCACTATTCTTCTTCTAATTCCTTGTATTTAAAACAATGCCCATCTAAACAAAATAAAACATAACACCTACACAACTTACACTTTGAAAGTCATGCTACCCACCTGAATACCTTTCTCTTCTCTTCAGGTAAATTATACCCATTATACTAAAGGCTCCATTTTGCCCCCAGTTACATCACCGGCATGTCACCTTCGATGTCTGTGTTCATGCTCTATCCCAACACTTTAGCCCCCTCTCACCCAAAATACGTAACTTTCTTCAAAAAGCTTCACCTCCTCTCTATGTCAGCCAATCACTACCATAGGCATATTAAACACTCAACCCTTTTTTTTTTTAAAGATTTTATTTATTTATTTGACAGAGAGACAGCCAGTGAGAGAGGGAACACAGCAGGGGAGAGGGAGAGGAAGAAGCAGGCTCTCAGCCGAGGAGCCCGATGTGGGACTCGATCCCGGAACGCCAGGATCACGCCCTGAGCCCAAGGTAGACGCTTAACGACCGTGCTACCCAGGCACCCCTAAACACCCAACCCTTGATCATCATCATCTATCCTTCTAAAAATTTCATTTACACTGAACTATCACTTTGATCTATCAGGCTTTTTATAACCAACCCAACACTTCTACCTGGCCCGACAACCTATCTGATCATGGCCATCACCAATGACACATAAATTCAACTACTTCAGTGTTAACAACCTATACACATGCCATTAGTAGTTCTGTCCTATCTGCTCTGCTAACACCCAACCCTGAAATACCATGCCTCTTTTCTGGCTATTAAAGAAAAGTCTTTAAACTCCAACGATGGTAAGTTTCCTAACTTCAACCGGCCACTCAATATCATGAGACTCAATAATATTTGGTCTACTTCTTCACCCACTCCCCCCAGACACTTTCCAAGTTTTCATAGTCTCCTCAAGTTCCCTAATCAAACTCTGTGTTCCACAAAATACTATTAAAACATATTTCTTAAAAAAGTTACACAGTCACAAAGATACAATTAAAAAAAATCACTTCATTAGGATGGCAACTATCAAAACCAGATACTTACAAGTACTGACGAGAATGTGGAAAAATTATAACCCTTGGATGGAATGTAAAATGGTATAGTCACGATGGAAAATAGTATGGAGGTTCCTCAAAAAATTAAACAAAGAATTACCATATGATCCAGGAATCCCACTTGTGGGTATATACCCAAAGAAATGAAAGCAGGGTCTCAAAGAGATACTTGTACACCCATGTTCATGGAACCATTACTCATGATAGCAAAAACATGAAAGTAACCCAAGTGTCCATCGATGGGTGAAAGGATAAACAAAATGTCACACACACACACACAGAATATTATTCAGCCATAAAAAGGAAGAAAATTCTCACATATGCAACCATGTCGATGAACCTTGAGAACATTATGCTAAGTGAAATAAGCCATCACAGAAAGACAAATATAAATGATTCCGTTTATATGAGACAGAGTAGTCAAAATCATAGACCTAGAAAGTAGAATGATGGTTGCCAGAGGATGGGGAGAAGGCGGAATCGGGAGTTATTGTTTTAAGGATATAGTTTCGGTATTGCAAGATGAAGAGTTGTAGAGATGATACTGGCAATGGTTGCACAACAATATCAACATAACTGAATTACACAGTTAAAAATAATAAAAATGGTAAACTTTGTTACATGTATTTTACCACAATAAAATTTTTGAAAAAAAAAAAAAAAAAGAAAGAAAGCTACATAAATACATAAATTTGCGAAATAAATTACATAGCCCCTTCTTGGAGACTCACAATGTACAGCACTTTAAAGTACATTTCCATTATTTCCAGTAAAGAAACCTGTTTAACTCTGCAGTTGCCAAACTTAACAACTGAACCTCCTTTACAAGAAGAGTCTAGTATCATCTCAAAGGAGACAGAAACAGTGTGTGTAGCAGACCTAAATGAATTTACTAAGAAAAATACTTCAGGTAAAAATGACCCTGACTTCCCCATTCTCACCTACAAACACAGTTATCATCACATATCCATCTTTACCTCCTTCTCGTTTCACAAGACGGGGTCTTTGCTCTTATTCAAGAGCAATCCCTATACCTATTTCTTCATTCCAACCCTAACTACCTCAAACACTTTGCTTCAATAATTACCACCTTCTCATTATCTTAAACTTCTTAAATTCTTACAAGCAATCACTAAAAGTCTTACGTATTTCACTTTCCAAATATTTTTCTTACATCCAGAGAATGTTGTCTTGAATTCCCATTATGTCACTGCCCTTAAGCCTTTCACTGTCTGAACTCCTGAAGCCCTGGTCACCCTACCACCACACACTTCTCTTCGATTCAGTTTCTCTGCGGTCAAAACTATTAAAATTTTATGTCTAACAAAGTTACTGCCCGTTCCTTAGTAAATTCTTTATTGACTCCCAAATACCTATGAGACAGGCCTAGGTCTTTCACATAGCATGCAAGGCTCTAGCCCTTTCTATCAAGTCTTACTGCCTTCATTTTCCTGCCTTTCAGTCAGTTCATGATCTAAAAATCCTCAACTGCCTACTGTTCCCTATGCTCACTATGCCACTTTATAACTTCACCCATACTTCCACCTAGAACAACCCTGCCGATGCTTTCTGCTACCTAACTCCCAGTTACACTTCAAGATTTAATTTGGCCTACCTTGCCACCCCTACTTCCCTGCCACATGGATTAGGCTCCTACTGTATACCTAGGTAGCCCAGTATTCCTTTATGTTCCTATTGCATCCTGGGTATCCTTCTACCACAATGACTAATTTGCTTCTCTGTCTTTCACACTGAGTAGACTATAAAATTCTGTGGGTTAGGAACTAATTATTACGCATCTTTGTATCTATAACACATTACCAGCTGAATAGTGAATATTTAATAAATGATTGTTAACCTGAACTCTTTCCCCTATTTCCCCACAACTGCTAGGTACCAAAAACACATTAGAATCCAGGAGTATACAACTATCTACCTAAAAGCAGAAATCCAGTGACATGGTACCAAAGTTCAGAGGTATTCACTTGGTAGGAAAAACAGTTGGCACACTCCTCTCTCCCAAGTTATTTTTTAATGTATTACTCTCATAACTAGAAATTGTTTTCAAATAATACTTTTAAAGCAATCTAGAGTAACTTAAAAGACACCACAGCCGCAACCAAGTTACACTTACATTCGGCTAGCTTCGATGTCGTCAGACTGAGGTTCTCCTGGCGATCTGTAAAATGCAATTGAGGAAAGTTAAGCAAAATATTCCATACTCCAAAAAGGGGCAGACATGTTATATTAGTAGACAAATTTGAAAACAAGATTTAATCGTTAACAGTTTTTAAAGTAACTAAAGATTTCAACAGAAGAAAAAAGTGATCAAATCAGATTGCCATTCAACAGGTTTATTATAAAAGCTGGACTAATAAAAACATCAGTGCATTTTTTTAAGGAAAGGAAACTGTAAACACTGTATTTAGATACCAACATACAAAACAGTAAAATTTATAATAAATCATAATTATTCACAAATTCAAATATTTATAATAAAAACATACAACTATGAAACTTTCTACAGCCAACTATTGGTTATCCAAAATATCAAAAGTATTCACTGGTATTCACAGTCCCAAACTACATTGAGATCAGGGGTCAGCAAACTATTTCCTGGGACAACAAACTAAGGCCTGGGTCAGGCACCTATTTTTGTAGTATTATTAGAATACAGCCACAACTCATTCATTTACGTGTATCACCTATGGCTGCTTTGACACTACAAGAGCAGAGGTGAAAAACTCCGACAGAGACATATGCTCCACAAAGCCTAAAGCAGTTATTATCTGGCCCACTGAGAAAAGGTTTGCTAACTTCTGCTCTAGATAATTCCAATTTTAATCTAAGAGCCTTAGTGAATTTTAAGACACTTTAATAAAAGTCAGATTTACCATTCTAATCATGATTGTCTTGGTTCAACAATAAATTAACCTTCCCTGAAAATGTACTGGCAAGATGCACTACCTATCAAAAGTGTACCAAGCTGGGGTATTAAAATTTTACTATGGATAACTGTGAACTGATTCCAGTTATAAATTGTTGCCAGTTGTTTTCTATTATTTTTAAATATACTTTTACTCTCTTGCATAGAAATATTCAAAATTCTAAGACATTAAAAAGTCTTATTTTCATTTTGGGGTATGAATGAATTTTGCCTGTTCCTACCATGCTGTTAAAAAAATAAATCCCTGTTACCCTATTCAGTTTTATAAACAGCATCGGTCAATGTATACTAAGTTAAATCAACATAATATTGATTGCTAACACTCCAATTCTCAAATTTTTTTTAGAGATCAAAAACTAAATTCTCTAAATGACATTACAACGACCTGACCTGTAAATTCATCACTGACCTGGGACTTCTAATTCTGAACAACTTTAATAAAAGAATCTTAAAATCAGAGCCACCAGCAAAAAAATAAAAAAACAAAAACAAAAACAAACTGTTTTCCACATTTCTTAGCTTTTAAAAATCTTACTTCTTTATTAGACTTTCAAAATTACCCCTCATTGCAGTTCATTCAGAGTCCAAGGACAAGAATGCCCAAAAAAAAAAAAAAAAAAAAAAGAGAGAGAGAGAGACTCCAGCAGCTCAAATATTTTAGATCCTCTTTGCAGTATATTTACATTTTAAATTTTGCACGAAATTATATTATAACTAAAAATTGGGGCATGCTGGAGGTGGCAGTGACTTGGCACTGACACAAATGCAAAAATTTCACTCCACCCTCTCCCCCAGGGAGCAAGCAAATCACCTTTGTGACACACCTGGTCTCCACCAGCCTTGTGGGTAAGTACCCCAAGATTGCTTCCAAACTTGTTTGTATGTCTCAGACAGAAGAGCTAAAAACTGATGATAACCCCATGTACCAGCTGACTCATTTTTGAAAGTGCGACCCTCCAGCATCAGATGTCATACTGTAAGGAGGCAGAGCAGGCTTGCAAAACAAAAAATAAACCTGCTGGCACTAAGGGAAGAGAGGCAGATTAGAAGCTTTCAAACACGCAGGCGGCAAAACTTTCAAAATTAACAGGGAAAGAGAAAGAGAGAGGGAAAAAAATGAGGACACAATGACAGGAAAATTAAAATACTACTGCAAAAAGGTAAGACACAAGCAGAAGGAAAACAAATCCCAGTCTTAGAAGCACAATATATAACTGCTACAAAGTTTTGAGAAATGGGATAGAAGTTAAATATATCATCAAATGGTAACTACACTGTTTTCCAATTTCTGTTTCCTAAACAAGAGAATATGTAAACATTAGCATCAAACTGTCACCAAATTATTATAAATATAATGATTATCATTTAATATTAACATATATTCAAGTGAGCTACAAAAAACCATTTATTTGTCAAACCAAGTAATTTAAACCAATTCAGTCTAACAGAAGGACAAAAGAATAAGAAAGAATTGAAAGAGTATTACCCTAAAACAAGTCTATCCTGGATCTCTTAAACATGGTTATTAGCCCAAGTTGTTTTCTACTCAAAATGGAAACTGTTTCTAATTAAAAGAAAAGTGAATATACGAAGAACAAACACTTTTCTTGCAGTAATAATAGTACAAGTCTGAATAAATTTCTAGTCATTCTGCTTATATTTCTGTAATATTGTAAATAGCTTACCAAAAAATACCCTAAGTTAGCATTCATTTCCAAAACTATAAAATTATCAAACATCTAGCAATTGTTTCCAAGATTTACTCTGGCCACTAAAGAGTCTCTTTATTCATTACTGCCCAGTTTTGGGAAGTAAGGATCTAGTACATGCTTGTAACTTTACCAAATTCAGGACATAATCAAAGGGGGAAAAAAAACAAAACAGAAAGTACTGACTTAGCTTAACCTAAATTTGTGACAACAAACCAGAAAAGAAATTTTAAAACAAACAATAAGTAACATTAGAAAATAAAAAATAAATCTTGGAAGTCTCTATTTTAGGTCTTGACTTGGAACACAGAAAAGTGATCACAAAATGCCTCCTAATCTAAATACTGCAGCATGAGCCAGAACATTCAAATGGAGGCTCACTTCCAAAAATAACGGGTGCAGCTTGTCCAGCCTGCAAGCCACTCCTTTTACCTTCACTGAAACTCTTTAGGAAAGAAAATTATACCAGTTTTATTAAAGTTGTAAAAACTTCTAGAGAAGCATTTTAATTAAAACTCTCACCACATAAAATGCACATTGAGAATTTTTTCAGTTTTTATAATGTTCATAATAACGTATTTATTTAAAAACTTGAAATTTTTGAGAAATAACTTTCCTGCTTACTTATTATATACATAGATCTGGGGCGGAGGGAAAACATAAAATATTTTAGGAAGGATATTAAATAGAGAAGCACATTAACACTTAGGTAAACTATTCACATTATTCCTGCCAACTATACATTTTCTTCATTTTTTACAGCACGTATTTTACTTTACAGTAACAACCTTTTAAAGGCTGTAAAATAACATTCAAAATTACCTTTTACAAGCTGTGGCCATTCGGTGACATCAGGGTGATCACAGCTTTGAGTCACTGATTAAAAACAGGCTGTCACACCAGTCTAGCTGCTAACTTGATCTGAGCGTAGGTTTAATAACTCTAATAAATTAAACAAATCTTTAGTTAGAACACTTTAATATATAAATCCAATCCATTGTTCAAAAAAATAATCTCCAAAGCTTCAAATTAGGTGTCAATGCAACATTCATCAGAAGAGTAATTATTATATAAATGCTTTTAAGGACTGTTTTCCAGCATTATTTTTTCCCCTTAAATGATCTCTCCTCTTAAGAAAATGTGGTGATGTTCTCTTGTACTTTTACGTAGTGTTACAGTTTACTAAGCACTTTGGTCAACAGTATCTTGCTTGAGTCTCATGACAACTTTGGCTCTACCTCATCAGGGCAGATACTACGGTAAGAATTTAAGAAAACAAACAAAAAACAAATTAAGCAGACTTAGAGTGATTAACTGACTTGCCCAAGATTTTAGATTAGTGTTAAAGCAAAGATTAAAACTCAGATCTACGGATTTCCTATCCAGGGTTAGAATTTTTTGGTCTTAGTTTTATTGTACAAGAGATTCGTAAGTTAAGTATATGCAATTGAGCAAAGATTTAGAATATGGATTGAGATCCCACTACTATGGCAACTGTTTAAATGAGACTAACAGTCATAGGGTTTTCCAGGTAGCCAAATGCTTAATAGATAATTATATACATACACATACATACATACACTCAAATCTAGTTCTATTTATTCTATATTTAAGTAGGGTACTCTAACACTGGCCCAAACCTCTTGGGTACTTCATGAAAATGTGTTCTATTCTTTCTCAGCCATAAATCTACTAATACTCAATTTTATGAGAAAGATTGGCAAAATATAAAAAAGTATGTCCTCCTCCCTCAATCTAGTATCTTTTGATTCCCTTACTTGGCCTTAGCTGAACTTTCTTGATTGTCACGGTTCAAATTTATCAGGCATCCTAATCCCTATATAGTTCTGTCAAAGATATACATCTGAACTATCCCAGTATTGAGAACTCATTTTGTGTAGCTAGTTTTTCCCCTTAATTATTTCCCTACCAGACTGTATATCCAGGCCAAATCTGGAAAGTGAACTAAAGAAAAATGAGAAAATTAAGAGGGGGAAAAAAAATACCCTTGATAGTTAACACTTTCAAAGTGACAAGAGACAACTATAGATGGTAGTTACCAGCATGGACCCAGAACTCATAAAATAGTAAGGTATCTGAGAATACCAAGAGAAGAGTTGAAATATCAGTGCTTGGGCCCATACCTCTGCAGCAGCCTATAAACTTGGGCTTCAAGTTCAAATAAGGGTGAAGGTTGGCCTTAGTATATATAAATAACTTTAGGTGACTTCAATAAATGTGACTTATAATCCCTGGAAGAAATAATACAATTTCCCTATCACAGCTACATGTCTCTTAGTAAGAGTCTAAGACATTCCTGAGGCCACATGAGGAAGAGGCAATGATGTCCCTGAAATGAACAATGTTCCCTCTTGGGTTCTCTTTCATAAGACTAAATGTGTATGTAAATTTAGAAAATCCAAAGAAGTCTAACTTTCTAATCTATCAACATAAAAATAATAAAGTTAAAATACCTCTTAACTAATCAACTGAAGTAAATTAAGTCATTAAAGAGCTACATGTATTCTGAAAATTACTGAGTCAAGTTCTCTCTACTAGTCTCCTTTTTTATAAGGTCCAGTGCTCAACAGAGCACAAACAAGCTCCAGAGCCAATCAGGATTCAAGTCCATGTTTGGTCACTTACTAGATGGCAACTCTTGGGCAAGTCCCTTAACCATTCCAAGCCTCGTTTCATTCATAGGGAGAACTAAAACGACAGTAGTGTCTTTTTCAGAGGGCTGTCCTGAGGATGAACAAACCAACAATATAAATTGGTCAGAACAGTGCCTGCCACATATTAAGAGCTCAACAAATGGAAGCTATTATTAACTCATATAGTCTAACAGCCAAACCTGCCCCATCCATGCATAAGATTTCACTTCTCATGACACACTAATGTCTTCTGATTTCTTTCAGAATCCCATTTCTGTCCCTCATAGTCTACCTGGTAGCACAGTGATTTAGCACCTAGCACAACGCTTTAAAAATGGCAAGCACCTGAATTTGCTGAAAATGTTTGTCATTATTCTAACTATGACATTAAGATATACATGCAATTTTGAATTCCAAAAAATAAAAACAGAAACATACCATATTTCGCCAAACTTCTGAGGAGCTGGTGAATTCTAAAATCAGGTTCTTACAGATTTTTAACCTAAAATATAAAACACCTCGCTCAATTCTTTTCACATAAACAACTGGATAAACTCAAAAGAAATTTTCCCCAAATCCATTAAAAGGAAATTCATTTTGTTAATATTTATGAATATCCAAAAACATACAAACAGACAAGTGTCCCTAATGCTGCTGCCAGGATGCATGCAAGGGTGGTTAAGACACCACCACCACTGTTGCCTCAGTGCTTTCAGATGGCAGAGCCATATTTCCCATACTCATCCACAGAGCTTAGAGCCTGCCATTTCTTTACCCTTCCCTCCATCCAAAAGGGCAGAAAATGTATGAAAACTGTTTGACTATATGCCTCTAATTCCTTCAGATACCTATAACAGTTTAGCTTTTAATTAAATTCCCTATGCTGAGCATCTGCTATGTTAGGTACATTTTACAGCCACCTGTCCACCACCTCCTAGATTAGCAGCCTTGGGCAGGTCCTTTCATCTCTGAGTCTCAGGCATCAGGTCATTGCAAGTTTTAGAGAAAATGTTTTCAAAGTATATAGGACAATGCTTCCTGGTACATAATACGAGCTCAATATATGGCAGCAATGACTATTTCTTAAATCAAGTATTTAACATTTCTATTAAAATTTAACTCACCAAAAACCAAATTCTGAGCTTGAAGCATGCACCCAAATAATCACTGTAAATTCTTAACTCATTTGTATATGATCAGAGCATTTCTCAGTGGAATAAGAACTATCTTTTAATCCATTTCCTTTCATCATATATGAAAAAAACAATTCCCAAAGATTAAGAAATCAACCCAGTGCCCTACAGGTTGATGGTAGAAAATGAATGCTCAGCATATATATGTATGTATGTGTGTGTATATATATATATATTTTAATAACCAAGTTTTAAGACCTTGGAGGACCAAGTCTCAATCTATTCAATAATAGAATCAGCTGGGAAAATCTACAAAAAAATGGATACTTGATCTCTACTTTCACTGCACAAAGTGGGGGAACATGAATCTGTATTTTTAACATACATTTCAGGCAATGCATAGATCCCAATTTGAGAAACTTTGCCTTAGAAGATTAGGAACACACAATCACAGGGAAATATACCAAATCTAGAATGATACAGGATAAGTAAGATGAACTGTAAGAATCAGAAATGTTAGGTAATCTCTGCAAATTTACCATTAGCACCCTGAGAGTGGACCTGGGGCCTTTATTTCTATCTGTGTCCCTCTCCAACAGAGGGCTCAGTCTAATAATAATCTAAGAATGAGAAACGCAATCTAATAAATGCCTTTATTGGTCTACATTTATCTGCCCCTCTAACCTTTTCATTATTCTTAAAATGGTCCATCTTCCAACTCTCACTCAAAGTATACATAACACGTATATACATGTGTCTCTATGTTATTATTACTACATCTGGTATGTGCTTCATCTCCTCTCCAATAGCCTATTTCCTTCACATTCTAAACCTAGGTCAAAACTTAATTTCACAGACTACTTTTTCTATCAATTTTTTGTTGTGTTCCCTCAGCACTTCTCTTCTCCTTTGCACCATGGTTATGTCTTAAATTTATGGGTAAAGCTACCTGTTGAAACTCTTAAATTCTGTACATTTATAAATTTCACAACTGACCAAAGACAGTTCTCATCCATTCTGTAGTCAGACTAAAATGTTTAAATACTGCTTTCAAATAGTATTCCCCACATAATCCCCTCAACTCCATTAACCCCTGAGTACCAGCTCCTTATTTCCCCTCCTTTAACTGCTGAAAGACCTGAAAACCATTAGCTCAGCAGCTGACATACAAAACCTTCCACCTACTGACATTTTTCTTATAGAAGTCATCATCATTCCTGTTTATTCTAAATCCTGTGGCCCCTAATCCTACTCTATTTCTGTAGCATTTCACACCACTAATTGTTCCTCACCTCCTCTCACTTCCATAATGCGGTACCTACCTACATTCTTCTACCTCTGACAGCAACTAGGTCTTCTGCTAGTTCATCTTCCTAGCTCTCATTCCTCGTCACTCAAGTTTCTTGCACTAGTCCCTTTTCTTAACCTAAATTAATTATCTGTGCAATTCCATCCATTTCTACAGCACCTCTATACTTAGGATCCCTACCTAACTCTACATCTGTAAGCCTTTATTTCGAGTTATAAGCCTGCTACTCTCAATTACCAATGGTACACATACACTTGATGTATCTTTAGCATCTAAAATCAAACTCCCAGGGGCGCCTGGGTGGCACAGCGGTTAAGCGTCTGCCTTCAGCTCAGGGCGTGATCCCGGCGTTGTGGGATCGAGCCCCACGTCAGGCTCTTCTGCTATGAGCCTGCTTCTTCCTCTCCCACTCCCCCTGCTTGTGTTCCCACTCTCGCTGGCTGTCTCTATCTCTATCGAATAAATAAAAATAAAAAAATCTTTAAAAAAAAAAAAATAAATAAATAAAATCAAACTCCCAAAAAACTCACTTCACCTTAAATGTGCCTCACCTTGCTGTTCTTCTAGTTAAAGACTGAAAAAATTGTTGCCATTCTTTATTTTCTCCCTCTCATTTTTATTTAGCCTAACCACTATGCGGGTTGATACTTTCTAACCTTCAAATTCTTATTCATTCATTCAATCAAAAAATGTCTACTAGCTGAAACTAATACAATGTTATACATCAATTATATCTCAAAAAAAGTGTAATAGATTTTGAGTGCCTATGAAGTGGATAAAAACACAGTTAAAGAAATTAGACATAATGTCTTGTCCTCATGTAATAAGCAAAATGGGCACAAATAATAAAAATCACAATAAATTATGCAACTGCAATGCATAATTCAGTGTTATGAGGGAGAAACACAGGATATGGTAAGTGTATAGAGAGTTCTGACTTAATCTGGGAGAACAGGAAAGGCATTCTTCATGAAGTGACATATAAACTAAGCTCTGAGGCATGAGCAAGATTTATCACACATAAGAAAAACTCTGTGAGGTAAAAATGGCTCTATCAGTCCATTTGCCCAAATTGGAAAATTTTGAGTCATATTCTAGAAGGCCCCCTCTTTCCCATACAGCTAATTGCTCACCCAGTGCTACCAATTCTATCTCAGAAATCCCCCATATTCCAACACTACCCCCAATTCTTCCTTTGTTGACTTTTAGTTGCTTCCAGAATAAAACCAAATCTCCCAAACGTTTCAGCTCATACACAATTTGGCCCAAATCTGCCAGTCCAGACTCTGGATCATTCATTTTTATACTTCTAATGCTTGAAGATGCTCATAGAGAGGAGAGTTTTCTCTTAGGTCATTTAATTTAGGTCATTTAACTAGTAAATAAAGGTTATGATTCAAACACAAGTTGTCTGATTCTAAAGGCCATGCTCATTTCATTGTACCACACTTCTAATTTATAATCAAATTCTATAAATTTTACCTTTCAAACACCTCTTGCTTCCTTTTTTTCCTCCATGCATACCAAATAGTACAGACCCTCGTTACTTCATCTGGTTTCCCATTTGCCTTTATCCTTTACTTCCTGTGCTAGAATTATCTTCCCGACTTTGGTCATATCACTCTCAAGCTCAAAATATTCTATGCTTCCCCAGTGCCTACAGGATAAATTTCAAACTCCACGATCATATGAGGTCCTTGTCACTGATCCCTCCCTATCCATTCACACAAGCCTTACTGCCCACTACATAACATTACTAACAGGTACTTGATGATCTAGTCCCATCACTGGATTTTTGGTTATTACATGCTGGCCATCAGTATTTCTGACTTCAATGTTTTGTTTCTCAGGTCACTTCACTCAGAAATACTTCCCTATCCTTTGCTAACTAAACTCCATCTCCCAACAATCTACCATACCCTATTAAAAACTCTGTTCATTCTAAAGGCTGTATCTCACAGGGTTCTCTAAGATCTTCTGTAAATAACCACTGTCTTTTGGGTCTCATTATATGTTACTAACACAATACACTTATTAATTTCTACCCCGTATTTATTATTTTCTACCTTATAGCTATCTGTATACATTTATCAGTGCTTCTAGATGTAAACTGGCACATGGTATGGCTCATCATATCCATATTTTTATTCTCATAGTAATGGAGACTATGTTCTCTTGATACCACACACCTCCCCTCTACCAAAAAAAAAAAAAAAATCAGCATCCTGACAAAGCATTTTGGGCTACTTCCAAATGGAATTCATGTATAAACAAACAAGGGTATCATTTTTGCTCAATTAACACAAATTTAATCCAATGCCAACTTAATAAAAAGTTTGAAGACCAAGCATACCAAAATAACCAAGAAAATTTCACTTTTTAATGGAAGAATACTGTCTCTTTCTCACAAGAAACTTGTTCTACCAGAGATTAAACCATAGAATATTAAACAGTATAAATTAAAATCAGTACAACTCTCAAAAACCTGACAGAATTTACTTAAAACTAAATGCATGCATACTCTAGGACTTAAAACTTCCACTCCTAAGTATACATCAAACAGAAATGAGTACATATTTAGTGGCACGTTTAGAACAGCAATATTCTAAGTAGTCCCAATCCAAAAATAACTAAATTATCTGTCCACCAACAGCACAATGAGTAAATTGTGGTATATTCCTAAGGTGGAATACTACACAGAAACTATCATAAACTATCGATGACTACAACCAACAACGTGGATGAATGTCATAAATATGTTAAGTGAGAGAAGCCAGACACAACTAAATATGATGGATTCTACTTATATAAAGCATAAAAACAAGAAAAATCTAATCTATGCTGTTAGAAGTCTGGATAGTGGCTACTCTTGGGAGAAGAGAAGTAGTAACGAAGAGTATAAGGGGCATCAGAGTTGCTGCTGCTGCTGTTTCTTGATCTGACGGCTGGCTAAACGTGCTCAGTGTGTGAAAGTTTGACAAGCTATGTACATTTTATGTGCACTCTTCTGTATGTATATTATATTTCAATCAAGTTTATTTTAAGGTAAGGTATGAGCATTAGATAAATAGGTAAGTGAAACAGAAGGTAAGCCCAGAGATCCAAAGTATGTTAACCGTTGCTTCTTGTCAAAAAAAAAAAAAAAAAAAAAAAAAAAAAAAAAATAAAAAAAAAG
>NC_048226.1:23574662-23605848 GCF_002007445.2 Ailuropoda melanoleuca
TTGTCAAAAAAAAAAAAAAAAAAAAAAGACAACATATATGAAACAGCTGTTTTCAGATCTGGATAACAGGCAGTGCAGGACTGTGATACATGAGAGAACCAACAGAAATGAAGTGAGCCCCCCCAATGCTCAGATTTCTGTCTGGAGGCACTTTCCAGTCTGTAGCCAAAGAAGGGGAAATCTAATCAGAGGACAACAGTATCACTAAAGGGAAAATCAAGAACTCAGAGTTCCAGAGGCTGAATGGCAGAATTTGTAAAACAGAATGAGAGGAGGGCAGCTATGCAGAGAAAAGGCTCCAGAAATCTGCCACTTGGCAGTCCTTTGATTCTGCTCCTAAACCGTAAGGTAAGAGACTCCTTGAAGCTAGAGAAAGAGGAGTAGTGTGTTGAAATATTCCCCGTGCTCATACAGGACTGGGAAATCCCTAAACTCCCCCCAACCAGAGTGAAGAGAAAGAATATACTGACACTGGGGATATTTTGTAGAAAACTAAGAAGGACCATGCCTTTATAGAAGATATTAGCCTTAAATAAAGACTTCAGTAGACATGCCCTAATACAGCCTTGAGGGATCAAAGTGACCAGCAAGTTACGTAGCTGGCTGCCAAAACAAAGTTTAATACTCTAAAAAGAAAACAAAATCTAGTCACTCAACAATAGACTATTATGATGTGCAGCAACCAATAAGAAATTACTAAATATGCAAACAGGGAAATATGACCCAGAATCAAAAGAAAAACCAATCGATGGACCCTGAAATGAAGGAACTGATGCAACCAGTAGATAAGGGCTTTCAAATACTATTATATATATGCTGAAAAATTCAAAGGCTATTTGAGTTAAGAAATGGAAAACACAAAAACAAATCAAATCGAAGTTTCAGAAATACAAACTAAGATATCTGAAAGTATCTGACACTATAGGAAGATAAAAAGGAACAATGAAACAGGCAACAAAGCAAACTGAAGCACAAAGAGACAAAAAGACTAAAAATAATGTTAATGACCTGAAGACAAGATCAAATGGTCTAACACATGTAACTAGTGTCCCAGGAAAAACAGACCACATAAGAAGGGAAGTGATTTAAAAAATACATAGAATAACAGCTGACACTTATTTCAAATTTGATGAAACCATAAATGCACAGATCAAAAGAACAAAAACAAAAACAAAAACAGAAAAACTGAATAAATCCTAAGCAGGATAATCACAAAGAAAACCAGTGATCATGAGAAAATCTTAAAAGGGGGCCAGAGAGAAAAGACTTTAGGTACAGGGGAAGGAAGGTAAGTATAACCATAGACTTCTCATCAGAAACAAAAGCTAAAATGGGGCACCTGGGTGGCTCAGCTGGGTAAGCGTCAGACTCTTGGTTTTGGCTCAGGTCATGATCTTGGGGTCATGGGATCAAGCCCTGCATTGGGTTCCATGCCCAGCACAGAGTCTGTTGAGATTCATTCCCCATCCCTCTTCCTCCTCCTCTGTTCCTGCCCCTGTTCACGCACGTGTGCACACTAAAATAAAATCTTTTAAAATATATATAAATAAATAGAATCTTAAAAAAAAAACAACAAAGACTGAAAGAAAAACAGGTGAATCTAGAATTATATATCAAGTGAAAATACCCTTCAAAATATGAGGAGAAACTACTATAAATCTACCAGAATAGCTAGATCAAAACAACTAACAGCTCTGAATGTTGACAAGGACGTTGGGCAACTTGAAATCTCATATACTGTTGGCAGAAGTGTAAAACAAGACAAACCAATCTGGAGAAAAGATCTGGTATTGTAACTACCCTATAACCCAAAAATCACATTCCTAGGCATTTATCCAAAAGAAATCATATATATGCACACAGACTTTCAAATAATTGTTCATTTTAGCTTTATTCATAACAGCTAGGAACTGCAAACAGTACAATGAAGTTACAAACAACTGATACAGGCAGTAACATGAATGAATCTCAAAAATATTTTGTTGAGTAAAACAAATTTCATACAAATTCTAGTGCAAGGTAAACTAACATAGGATGAAAGTGATCAAAACAATGATTGATTTAAAGAACTCATGTGGGAACAGGAACTGTCTAGGAATGGGTATAGGTTCTATAACTTGATAGGACTTAAGTGCTGCAAAAATGTATACATTTGTCAAAACTCATGGAATGGTGTATGCGGCAGATTTTATTTTCCAAAGATAGCCACCACAATATAATCCATCACACATGCTCTTTTTACAAGGTCAACACGGCATTCTCCATCAGGTGGTGGGGTCTATGTCTTTTCTCCTTTGAGTGGCCTCTGTGATTCTTTCAGTCAAGAGAGTATGGTGCTCTGTGACTACTTAATGCTAGGTCATAAAAACACCATGTACTTCCACCTTGCTCTTTTGAGATACTCTTAGAATTTAGCCACCACATATTGAGCAAGTCAGCCATTTGGCAAGGAAGCCAAGCAACCACATACGTATAAAGGCAACATGTAAGTGTTCTAGACCTGAACTCTAGATGAAGTCCTGACAGTCAGCATCAATCTCCAGATTTGTGAGCCATCCTTCAGATGGATCCAGCCTCCAATTATCAAGTTACATCAGTTACCAAGCCACTCTGACATGTCTGAAGCCAAAACAAGCTATGCTTTTCAGTCTCTGCACAAAGCACAGATTTAAATAACTGGAACAATATATTAAAATCAGTTAAATTCAATATACTAAAGTTAATTAATAATAAATTACTAAGTTTTAGTTGACAAGACACATGCTGAAGTTAAGGATGTGGAATACTAATAACTACAACTTACTTTGAAAAGCATCAAAAGAATAAAACAAATTAATAGATGGATAGATATGACACAAAGCAAATGCTAATTGTGGAATTACATTCTACAACTATTTCACACCTGTGTGAATTTGAGTATTTTTTTCCTAATAAAATAATAAAAGTGAAATAGAGGCATTTTCATGCAAATAAAACCTGAAAGTTTTTTGGCCAACAGATTTGCACTTCAAAAATTTCTAAATTCTTCAAACCTGGGTCTACATAAAGAAATCTATACAAATCTACACAAAGTGAAAATGGTAAGTATGAGCATAAATATCAAAAAATGTTGATAAATTTGGTTTAATAACTTGGTTTGATAATTTCTTGGTTTTTAAATTTCTTTACAAAAAAAATTGGCCATTTAAAAGAAATAATTACAAATAAGACTGTGGAGTTTATAACTTATACAGAAGTAAAATATAAGACTACAATACCAAAAAGGATGACAGACGGTAAACAAATTTATACTGTATTAGAATTCTCACAATATACTCTAAGAGGTATGTTTCTGAAAGTAGACTGATATAAACTAAGGGATATTGTAAGTACTAGCACAACCACTGGTGTCAGAGGAAGAATAAGGTATAAGGTAATAGCAAAGATCAAACAAACTTCTGTAAAAATGCTCAATCCAAAAGAAAACAGGAAAGGGGAGAAAGAAGACAGATGGAACAAAGAGAAACTTGGTAGTCTTAAACCCAACCATACAGTCAATTATAAATGCATGCACTGAACGCTAAGAAAACAGGAAACAGGAAAAAATCAATCAAAAAGCAAGATGCAACTATACACTGTCAAACTAAAAGAAAGACAGTATACAGGTAAGTTGGGAAAGATACAATATTCAAACATGAATCATAACAAAGGAGGAGTGGTAATACTAACACCAGACAAAGTAGACTTTAGGACAAGGAACATTACCAGAGAACCACAGAGGTATTTCATAACAATAAGGAAATCAATTCATCAGAGATCTAACAGTCCTAAATGTGAATGCACCTAATAGCTACAGCTTCAAAATACATGAGGCAAAAATGGACAGACCTCAAAGAAAAGACAGCAAGCTCACAATTACAGTTGAAGGTTTCGATACTTCTCTCTTGGTAATTAATAAAATAATAAGCCAAAAAAAAACAGTAATATAACAGAAGAAATACATATATCTAATAAAGAGTTTGTATCCTGAAAAGAATAAGCAAAGTATATGGACGCTCAAAAAAGACATACACATGGCCAATAAACACATGAAAACTTCTCAACATCATTCTTCATCAGGGAAACGTAAAAACCATGACACTTCACACCCTTTAGTGGGAAAATTATTTTTTTAAAATAACAAAATAACAAGTGTTAGCAAGGATGTGGAGAAACTGGAACCTTGTGATTGCTGGCAGGAATGTAAAATGGGTACAGTTACTGTGGAAAATGGGATGTTGATTCCCCCCCCCCCAAAAATTAAACAGAATTACCATACGACCCAGCAATACCATTCCTAGGTACACATACCCAAGAACTAAACATGCCAAGAACTGAAAGCAAGGACTTGAAGACTTCGGTTATTTGTACACCCATGTTCACAGCAGCCTATTTACCATACCCAAAAGGAAGAAGCAACCCAAGAGTCCAGTGAATGAATGGTTAAACAAAATGTGGTATTTTTGCACACAATGAAATACTATTCAGCCTTAAAAAGGAGGGGCACCTTGATGGCTCAGTCACTTGAGCATCAGCTACTTATATAAGTAGCTAGAATAGTCAAATACTTAGAGACAGAAAGTAGAACAGTGGTCACTAGAGGGTGGAAGGAGGGGGAAGATAACAGGGGCGAGGGAATGTTACTGTTTAATGAGTACAGAATTTGAGTTTGGGATGATGAAAAAGTTCCAGAGATGAGTAAGTGATGGCTGCACAACAACATGAATGTTCTTTATGCCACTGAAATGTACACTTGAAAGAGTTAAAATTATGCATTTTATGTTATGTGTATTTTACTACAGTTAAAGAAAAAGAAACTAATGGGATACCACCACACACCAATCAGAATGTCTGCAATTTGAGAGTATCAAATGCTGACAAGGATTTGGAAGAGCTGGAACTTTCATACATTACTGGTGGGAATGCAAAACTCTGTACCTGGAAAATAATGCCTTATAAATTTGAACATAAACTTGTCATGTGATCCAGTAATTACAACTTAAGGTGTTTACCCTGTAGAAATGAAAATATGTTCACACAGAGACACATGTAAAGAGTACCTTTATTCACAACGGCCTAATTCTGGAAAAAAATCTAATGTTCACCAAAAAAATGAGAAGAAAAATGTGGCATAGCCATACTGTATTTTTAAAAAAAAGTAATAAACACAAAATGGAAGAATCTCAAATACATGCTAAAGGAACAAAGCCAAAAGAAGAGCATATAACTTATGATATTATTTATATGCAATTCTAGAAGATGCAAAACTAATAAGCACATCAGTGGCTGCCCAGAGCCAAAAGGGAGAAAAGACTACAATGGAACATTTTTAGGGAGTAATCCAAATGTTCTAGATCTTAATTGTGGTAGTTGCTACGGTATACATATATGCACCAAAATACATCAAGCTGTACACTTAAAAACGGGTACACTTTATAGGATATAAATTATACTTCAAAAAACTTTTTTAGTTTATGAAAACTTAATACATAAAAAGGCGGCATTTTGGGGCACCTGGGTGGCTCAGTTGGTTAAACGCCCAACACTTTGTTTCAGTTTAGGTCATGATCTCAGGGTTGTGGGACTGAGCCCCAAGTCGGGCTGGGCGCTCAGCACAGAGTCGGCTTGAGATTCTCTCTCCCTCTCTCTCTGCCCCTCCCCTGCTCACACACACAGGTACTCCCTCTCTCTCCCTAAAATAAATAATCTTTGAATAAAAGAAAAAGGTGCCATTTTAAGTCAGTGAGGAAAGGATCCCTCAAGTGGTCTAGAGAATTAGCTACCCAAGTGGAAAAAAATAAAAGGTAGCTATTTGTATGCCATATCCAAAAACATGCCGAATGCAATCCAGATCTAAACCTAAATGATACCTATGCAAAAATTAACTCAAAACAGACGAGAGACCTAAATTTAGAACTAAAACTACAAATTTCTTAGAAGAAAATAGGCATAAACCTTTATGACCTTAGATTAGGCAATGGTTTCTTAAACACCATAACCAAAGGCAACAAAAGAAAAATACATAAGTTGGACTTCACCAAAAATTAAAACTTGGGTGCTTCAAGGAAACAATCATGAAAGTGAAAAAATAACCCTACAGAATGGGGAGCAATGTGTGGTAATCATCTATCTGATAAGGGACTTGTAACCAGAACATATAAAGAATGCTTAAAACTCAACAAGAAAAAAAAAAAAAAACAACTAAAGTACAGCAAAGGATTTGGGTACATTTTCTCCAAAGAGCACCAATCAGCACATGAAATGTTGTAATCATCATTAATCATTAAGCAAATGCAAACCAAAACCACAAAGAGATACCTTCACACCCATAAAAATTACTAAAATAAAGAGACAATCAACTTTGGCATAGAAGTAGAGCTATGAGAAACCACCTTCATACATTGCTGATGCAACTGTAAAATGGTACAGCCACTTGGAGGATTCTGGCAGCTCCTCAAAGCGTTAAACAAAAATACCCTATGACCCAGCAGTTTCACTCCTAGATATATCCAAGAGCTGAATATGTATGTTCACACAAAAGCCTGTATATGAATGTTCACAGCAACGTGATTCATAACCAAAAAATGGAAACAATCCAAATAGTTATCAACTGATGACTGAATAAACAGTGCATATATTCATAGTGTAATTTTCAGCTACAAAAAAAATAAAATGCTGTTATATGCTACGAGCGAACCCTGAAAATACAATACTATGTAAAAGCCGCCATACATAAAAGGGCACATATTTTATAATTCCATGTATATGAAATGTCTAGAATAGGCAAATCCATATAGAAAGCAAGCAGATTAGTGGTTGTCAGAGGCTGGAGGACAGAAAAATAGGGAATGACTACTAACAGGTACAGGGCTTCTTTATGGGGTGATGAAACGTTGTAAAGTTGTGGTGGTAAATATACGAAAACCCAAATATACTAAATACAAATACACTAAAAATTAATTGTATGCTTTAAAAGGGTGAATTTTACGGTATGTGAATTATATCTCAATAAAGCTGGAAACTGTAAAAACTATGCTGCGATTTTTTTTTTAAAAACCTCTCAAAAAAGGAAAAAAGCTACATGTATCTGTAGTTACACAGATAACACTTATTTGGTATTTGCCAGGCAATTTCATGCTTTTCTACACTTGTATTTAACAACTGTTGTTTTAGAATTAGCTAAGAAAGGAAAAGGAAACTATCATTTATTTTTGTGCTTAAAAATATAAAGCTATCTACCTGTATTTCCTCACTCAAAAATAATTCTACATACCAATATTTAAGGCAGGGAGAGGGACCAACCAGGAAATACAACAGGAAATATAAGAGGCTCTCTGGAAATACGAAAATGCTAAAAATTCTTGGTTTTATGATTTATGAGAATAACCTAATATTTAAAATTGAGGCTGTGCTGCAAATCTAGGTTGTACAATCAGTTATATATAGGAAAAGAACTCTGGGATCACAACCACTGTGCACTGGAAAAGAACTGAACGCTCCAAATGACAACTGGCCCGGCCCTCCCTCTGGGTTCTGTGAACAGTTCAGAAATTAAATAAGTTATGCTTATTTACCTACCTGAATAACTACAGAAAGTACACTCATGATTGGCCAATATTAAAATGCTATCTTCCCCCCATAAGCTATCTTTTTTTAAGTGTTTTATTACATGGCTTACTAGCACTAGGAGTATCTTATCTACATGTAGATCAGATGTCATCTCCGGAGATCCTTTAGAAATTCTAAATTACCAGAGATCCTTTAGAAATTCTAAATTACCAGAATTATTTCAATTTCCTGGCTTTAATGATAAACCACTCATTCTGGTCAACAATTCTATGATCTGAAAACAGAAACAAATGTGCTATACATAGTTCCAAGGGCTTACTATTGTGAAATTTTCCCCTGGGTTCTTTTTGCACTTACAGTTCACCTGAGTTCAATCTTATATAGTGCCTAACCTAAAATTAAACCTAGAATTATGCTAGCTTTCAGCCTGTGTTATACACACAAAAAAAGATGTATAGTAGAAGATACTAAAATAACTAAAGGTAGGTGGGTTTTCCTTGAAATAATCATAAACACTTATTTTCAGGTTTATTACATTTCATCTGTGTATCAAATGTAGTATCTAAACTTGTAAAATCTGATTTAAGGATAACAAGAGATTGGCTTCTAATTTAACTTCAAAATGCTCTTAAGAAAACTTACTACATGTAATTTTAAGTCAACTAGACTGCCTCTATTAAAAGACAGAAAACTGTTGTTCTAAAGACCAGCCATACTTGAAGGACTTAAATAATAAAAATTGAGGGCATTTAATTTTCTATAAATGTCTAGTAAAATACCTCAAAGTAACCTGATTCTATTCTTTTGAGCAGTTACCAACTGGAACAGTATTTCTAGATCAATCAGTAGATGAACATTCATTCATTCACCCAGCACTCACGAATGCCTGAAACTGCACATTAAAAAGGAGAGAGAGGGTGCCTGGCTGGCTCAGTAAGGTGGAACATGAGACTCTTGATCTTGGGGTAAGCCCCAATGCTGGGTGCAGAGACTACTTTAAAAAAATCTTTAAATAAATAAATAAAATAGAGGCAAGCATTTGCCTTTCTCATAGAATCTTCAACTCAGGAGTAAAGAAATTATTTAATTGCAGTTGAAATTATATACTTACTCAGGAAAAGCAAAATTCATTAACAGCATAATACAAGGAAGCACTAAAACCAATGAGTGCAAGGAGATTCTCAGGGAAGGCTTCCCTAAGTAATATTTGGGAATATTTAGCAACATCCTGAGACCTAAAGGATGGGGGAAATTTGTTGTTTAGCTGTATTCCAAGCAACCTGAAACACACTGGCAAAGGGTTTGGCACAGAAAGAGGTTAGACAGCTCAAAAAACTGAAAATGCCAATACTGTTAGATGGTTCTGCTCAATGAGGAGTGTGGAGAAAGGTAAGGCTGAAGTCAAAGTACAAAATCTAGATCATGTGGGACTTTATAAACTAATAAAGGATTCTGAATTTTACTCTAAAAGCAATGGAAAACCAAAGAAGAATTTTAAACAGAAAGTTACAAGGTTAGAATTCTATTTTTAAAAGATCACTTGAAAAGACAAGTATTTGTTCACAATAATCCAAAATAATTACAAACTATTAGAAATGATGGAGTTCACCCAAACTGATGGATACAAAATCAATACCAGCAATGATCAAATGTAATTAAAAAGGGATGCTATTTACAATGCAAAAAAATTAATCAAATATCTAAGAATAAATTAAAGTATGTGTAAAAGGCATTTATGAAGAAAACGGCAAAATACTGAAGAATCGAATAAACAGCAAGATAAGCCATATCAGTTCTCAGTTTATATATTCAATGCAATTCCAAATAATATCCCCAAAGGAATTTGATAAACTGGTTTTAAATTATTATGAAAGAATAAAAGTCTAAGAGCCAAGACAGTTCTGAAAATGAATAAAGGGGACGCCTGTACGCCCAGACTTCAAAGCTTAATATAAAAAGCTTATTTAAAATAAAACAATGTAGTACTGGTGTTTTTTAAAAAAGAGAAAGACAAAAAAAAAAAACCAAAACCCAAAGAAACTAAAATCAAACCCAAGCACATGGCAGATAATACAGATAACAATTACAAAATAATACAATAATGGGGGAAGAATTCAATACTTAATGTTGGGACAAGTCACTTATCATATAAAAAAAAAATCCGATTCCCAACTCCCTCCCACATGGACCTAAATGCAAAAACAAACAAACAAACAAAAAAACATAAACCTCTCAACTATTAGCAGACAATATGACGAATTTTTGAAAAAAAAATACAAATCATAAAGGAAAAGGCTCATGATTTCAACACTGAAAGTTGAGATTCTATATCCCAAAAGAGAAATACCATAATAGGCAAACAGCAGTATTTTATTCATATTCTGGTAACTTTCATGGCTGCATTATAAAAGAAGAAGGTTGGATGAGATGAGTCAAGGTCCTTTACAACATAAATACTGTATGCTAATGTCTCATTCTTTTTAAAACAATTCTTTAATTTATAAACACTTAAAAGATGACAAAAATAATAAAATCCATTTACCCACCATTTACACCATTTAGTGTAAATTAAAATGAAGTATATTAAAAAAAAAGGTATCATTTCACATGCATCAAGTTTGCAAAAATTTTCAAATAGGACAATCCCAAGCGAGGGCTAGGATGCTAGAAAACAAAGTGCACATATAAATTACATACTAGCATAATGATTTTAAAGAACAATTTAGAAATATATAGTAAAGTCACAGTTATTCACAACCTATTCCCAGACAATTCACTTTAATGAATCTTCCTAAACACCTACACCAAAATATGTGTAAAAGCAACCACTGCAGCATTATTTATGATAACAAAAAAGGAGATAACTCAAAATATCCATCAATAGTGAAATACATACATTTTATATATCCATACAATGGAGTACCATACAACAAATTGAATGAACAATACATATATCGTATTATCTTAAAAAAATGGTAAGTTTTTTTTAAAAAAGGAATCTGATGAAAAATTATGTACAATATAGTACCATTCTGTAAAAATTTAAAACACAAACACTTATCACTTACGGATACTTGTACAGGGACACAGTAAAAGTATAAACAAGAATATGATGTATACTCAAGAGCCTCAGGATAGTTATTACCTTAAAGAGGGTAAAAGGACTGGGAAAGATTGGGAGGACGTTGCTGTAAGTGAATACCTAAGACTGCATTTACTTATGAAAGAATCAAAAGTAGCAGAAATTACAGCTCTGGATGGTGTGTTTTTGCTAGATTATTTACTGTAAGTTTTAAATATTTTATAATTAAGATATATACATATATTCAAAAAGAAAAAATGAATATATATTATCTAAACTGAAAATTACCTTGGAGATCATCTAACCCAACCTACTTAATTAAAGAAAACACATCAGAATAAGAATATAGAATGAATACTATTGTACTCACGGCAGTTTTAAACATATGTTACAATGTCTAAAATAGCAAAACAGCACTTAAGGGAATTAAATCTTGATCACTTAAGAGACTTGTAGGCCACAGTGATCAGCCTCAATTTCTCAAAATCTGATGTCAGCTAGAAATATGGAGAACACAACAAACACACCCCTCCTAGGAAAGCCTTGTCAAATTCAGCACAGGCAGAGGCAGCAAAGTAGGGCTGTAATACAGATATGTCTTTGGCCCACTATCCAGGCTGACCCCTAGTCCTGTATCTACTTAAAATTAGTTAAAAGTTCTGAAGCCTAGAGGATTTTGTTCCTGATGGTTCTTATTTATCAGCCCACAGCAGATACCTAATAGTAGTCCTGAACCGGAAAGCAGTTCATTCATCAGGCACTTACAAATACATAAAACTGTGCGTGAGAAGAAAAAAAAAGACACACAGCAATTGTTCTCATAGAATCTTCAATCTAGGAAGAAGGAAAGGATTTAATTTCAGTTGAGGTAAGTGACTTACCTATTTTCCAGTTGAGATCCAACTATTTTTAAGTTCACCCCTCCTTGCCTTTCATTTAGTCCAAAAGATGGGAGAGGAATTTTAGGTGGGGTGAAATGACTCCCTACTGAGTTAAATGAGACCATAACACTTCACTTTTTCATTTGAAATACAGTACACTGGGCAGTAATTAAAGAAATATACAATAATATCTGGAATGCAGAAATTTAGTTTTGTTTTAAAAGACTAAAGTTAGCTTGTTTTTCTAATACATCTTCCTTAAGAGTTGTCATTTAAACACTATGGTCAACTTTCAAGCACTTCAGTTCTGTCAAGCACAGTGTATCCCTACTTTAGCTACCAAACTTTATCCGTTTAATTTTCTATTTTCCCTCTCTGTTCTTTAAACATGTTTAATGTGTCCTAGTCCATTTCAGGCTGCTAAAACAAAATACCACAGACTGGGTGGCTTATAAACAGAAACTTATTTTTCAAATATCTGGAGCCTAAGAAGCCGAGTACCAAGGTGCTGGCAGATTCAGTGTCTGGCAAGAACCAGCCTCCTGGTTCACAGACAGCTGTCTTCTGGCTGGGTCCTCATATGGCAGAAGAGTCAAGGCAACTCTGAAATCTTTAATAAGGCACTAATCCCATTCATGAGGACTCTACTCTCATGATTTAATCACCTCAGGAAGGCCCTACTTCCTAGTACCATTACAATGGGTGTTACAATTCCAAACATGAATTTTGAGAGGCCATAATCATTCACTCTATAGCAGTATGTCACGGACATAGCAAAATGTGTAAGAAATTGAATATGAATGAAGCAGCTTAAGTAATCAGGGAAATTTTCCATTTCTTAGAAGCTCTAAATTTAGAGTATCTTAAACAGCATAGTTTCTATCACCAACATGGAATATGATGCATTGTCAGCCCAAGCCCACTTCAGAAAACTAGAAAAGAAAAATGTTACCCAATTATTTTTTGTGTGAAATGGGATTTATTGATCAGTATACACGTCACATACAATAGGTGCTCAAAAGACATGTATTTTCCCCCCAAACAAAAACTTTATTTAACAAAGGTAAATACTTAACATTCTTATTTATGGCACACTATAAGGTATCAATATTGGCACATAAACACACAGAGGCACAATAAATAGAATTCATAAGAAAAAATACTAAAATAATAAGCTGGAAATACCCATATTTCACCCTATGACCCATTAGCTTTATATAGAAAACACTGGTGGGCATTTCATCTTTTCCCTTCCAAAGAACAGGATTATGCTTTACATCTGGTAAGAGAAAGGAAGTGTTTGTTGGCCATATGAAGAAATTCCCATAGTGGTAGCTGCAGTGCTAGAATTATTATCTCAGAAGAAAATAAAGAGCACCAGTTTTAAAGATGGAGCTAAAGAGTGCAAGGAGGTGACAAAATGTGACATTTATCTATACTGAATGGAAGATACAAGATTATTACATTATTATCTGGACTGTGCATATTTTGGAGGGAAAATTCAGAATTTATTCTGCATCACAAAGAATATAAAGTAAATAGGTTAGGATAGTAGTTACAGGCCACAAAAGCAATTCTAAGACTACCTTCTCACATCCAAGAATAGAAGTCTATTATATTAGAAGCTTGAAATGGATAAGGTATCGCTTTTGATACAAAGAGAAAGTCATCATATTAAGAACAAAGAGTTACAAGCCTGCATACCACAAAGAGACAGGTCAAAAAATTTTTTCATGTTTTATTTCTGTAATATAAAAGGATATGTGCTTGACTAACCTCAATTAGCCCCGAAGGGTACAGATGGTCAACTTCTATAACACACTTAACTGTTAAGAGTCACCATATTAAGCTCCATATTGGCCAGCCAAGAGTTTCATTTAAGGAACATTTTATCCTACTTGTATAGTAAGTGTTCAGGGCTCAAATGCAACTTCTATGCTTTTTATTTGTGGCATAGATGCTGACTTCAGTAAAGTCTAATACAGGATTCTTTTCTATGATCCACACGTGATATCTTATAGATTCTAGCAGACTTCCTAGGATGGAAGTTCTGGAATAATCTTATCCAATAAGAATCTATGTCTTCAAAACCCTTTTTCCTTTCAGGTCAACCTTATGATTCACCTGCCATTTATCAAATTAACTGGAGAGGTCAAAAGTAAAGCAAATTAGGGTGTCAGGGTGGCTTAGTCGGTTAAGCGTGTGCCTTCAGCTCAGGTCATGATCCTGGAGTCCTGGAATTGAGTCCTGCACAGGGCTCTCTGTTCAGCGGGGAGTCTGCTTCTCCCTCTAACCCTCCCCCCATCTCGTGCTTTCTTTTGCACTCTCTCTCTCAAATAAATAAATAAAAGCTTAAAAAAAAAAGTAAAGCAAATTACAGAAGGGGTCTAAGGATTAATAATACTGAATACAGCATCACTAATTATCAAGATCTATTTTTTATTTCAAATGTAGTTAACAAACTTAAAATAAACTCACACATTAAATATTTCCCAAAACAATACTTCTGAAAGTATGAAAAGGTTAAAAATGTTTATAGAGAAAAGCATGAAAATATACCAAGGTTCCAATCACCTGTTTACCACTAATTAACTTTTCTTGAACAAGTCACTAAGTCACATATAAGGTCATTTTATACAGTATTATTCTACTTTTTTGAGAATAATCACATCTGAAAAACAACCCTTTGAAACAGACCAAGTAAGTATCACCTTCATTTAACACAAGTTAACAGAACACAGGCTTTGAAAGATGATGACCTGCTCATGACCAGCTAGGAAGCTAGATTGGAAGGATGAACCCATGATCTTCTGACACCAAAGTTAGTGCTTCCTCCTCATCAGTGGTTCTTGGTGGCTTTTGTTCACTGAACCTGTTGAGACTCTGAAACTTAAAATTTATATATAATTTTAGGGAGTTCACAGTCATGAAGCTTAGAAACAAATGTCAGCTAAATCTCACTTACAAAAAGGAATATTAAAAAAAAAGTATTAGCTTTATTTCATTCTCAGATTGTCCTCAAACTTAAAAAAAAACTTCATTTTGACTTATTATCCATAATGATGTTTACTTATTTATGATAACTTAGATCAAACCACACTACAGGTAACATTTCTGAGAGTAAATGAAAATTAAAGTTGGCAAAGAAATTTATTATCTCTATCAGTTCACTTAAGAAATTATATAGCATCTTTAAGTATTTTATACATCTGTTCTGGACACAGAATATGTAAATTAACACCATTTCTATTTACTGTAATTTTACTTGACTTCCTTTATTAGAAGAAAAAGCCCCATTTCCTGCACTACCTGTTATGCTCAGAAAAGGCGCACTGATGGCATCTTGTAAAGCCTGCCTTCTAGCGTAGAAAACATTCAAATGAAGCAAACTACTACTCTCAACGGGTAGGACAAAACATGCGCCACTGTATACAAAGAGTCCTGAACTCTAGTCCAGAGACTCAGACTGTGGTTCTGGCTCCGCCACCTGGATGACTTTAAGAAAATCATTTTAAAGCTTTGCACTTCAATTTCTTCATGTGTAAAATGAATGGAATGACTGGCCTCAGGAAGAGTCCTACTCAGGTTTGAAACTTCTATAAATCTAGAACCAGATGACAGAATGATAATCACCCCAGAAAAACATCAAAGTATTTACAGGCAACTGCCAAATAATTTTTTTTTTTCATATCCATTTTCTCTCTCACACACACACACACACACACACACACTATGTGCCAGATTTTGGATTAGAGTAGGACCAAGGTAAAGATATAAAGTATCTCACATATGTCAAATAGTTGTATAAAGAGGTAAAAACAACATTTTTTAGAATAGCAGCCGCAGGTGGGGAGTGTTGAGTCCACAGAACTTCCCTAAGACTGGAAGAGCACAGAAAAATGAGGTTCCATTACGTGATAGGATTTCACAAAAAATGGTATGTCGAGAAAGTCACTAGATTATAAGCTTCCAAACAACAGACATGATTCTTGTCTTTGTAGCTCCTACACCTACCCAGCTCATAGCAGTCACAGTAGGTACCCAATAAATGTTGACTATTTACTGATAACTAATTCATCCATATGCTGGCAACACACTTTCTGGTAAACACTAGGAGTCCGTCCAGGCCCTTGAAGAGTTCGTTCACAGCTAATGAGAATGAAAACAATGTAAAGGATAACATGCTAGAGTTCACTGAATATAAGATGCTTTGAGAACAAAATCAATAAATAACAGGGTAGGAAGACTTCAAATGATAATACTTATTAAGGGCCTATGTGTTAGACATTTACAAACTCTAATCCTCAGAACAACTCTGAGTTAGTTTCACCATCCCATTTAACAGATGACAAAACTGCAGCTCACCAAGACTAAGCAACTTGCCAAGATCAGACAACTAAGGTGAGCCCAGAATTAAAAATGGGATCTAATTCCAAAGCTATTTTCGCTGCACATACTGCAATGTTTTTGAATTTATCTTTACATTTGCAGTGGGGGGAGAGTCAAAATCAGCCAAAACTCTGTTATCCTGAAAAGAGAAAATTTGTCTACACTCATAAAAATCAAAAAACTAACTTTTTAACAGCTCCATGTGTATTTAATGTAATATCTTCACGTTTTGACCAATACAAGTTTAGGTGTAAACAAAAACGTGCAAGAGGAGAAGACCATAACCAGCAATCATTTAAGAAAATAAACATTTGTAAATATTTCAAGTGCTTGGGTTGAAAAATTTAGATATGATCTATAGTTTTGGATTATCCCACTGACTGCTTATCTGAAACAGCAAATTACTTCAGACTGGGGGGGGAGCGGGTTGGAGGGGAGAGAAGATCTTTTTTTTTTTTTTAATAATTATTTTTTATTACGTTAGTCACCATACAGTACATCCCTAGTTTTTTATGTAAAGTTCCATGATTCATTACTTGTGTATAACACCCAGTGCACCATGCAATATGTGCCCTCCTTAATGCCCATCACCGGCCTATCCCGATCCCCCACCCCCCTCCCCTCTAAAGCCCTCAGTTAAGAACGATCATTTTTTAAATGACCTAAAGTTTAAGAAATACAACTGATTAAAGGTTAAATATCCAAATTACTGTAAGTACCCAATAACTCTTATTAAATGAACTGAACGAGTGGGATGAGAATGTGTCTTCCTCACACTTCTAGTAAGTATACTTAAGAAGATATTTTTTAAGCCATGAAAAAAAAAATGTACAATTTAAGAGAGGTAAAATAAAAACGGCTTACAAAATCTCTGCAAAGAAATCAAAGCACTGTAAGTTGTATCTCTGTGTAAAGTTAAACTCCTTAGGAACTAGGCAATGTCCAGACAACAGTGTACATAACACTTAGCATACTAGTTAATAAATACTGATACAAAAAGACTTTCTTAGTTTCCAATTCCAATTTTGTAAAGAGAGGGTCATTATTTCTTGAATCTATTTCTTGCTTTTGTTGTGATTACTACTTTCTTTAGAGGGCTTCTGGGTCATTCTTTGGGCTTATCAGCACCATCGTTAATACTGTATTCATTTTATTACAAATGTGGTAAGTAACTCAGATTTATAAGCAAGGTCTAATTCTAAAATTATTTCCCTACACATACCATGGCAAAAATTTTATTTTTTATCTTCCTAAATTCTAAACTTTTTTACCTGGTTTACACAGTAATCTACTAAGAGTACTCACTACTCAGAGGTTATTAAGTAAATACTTCTCATCCCTCTTGTCTAATTCACTCAAGATTTACTCGGTATCTACTGTGACTCTGATAGGTAACTTTTTAACAGCTACACTTCCAAACTTTAGGTCATTTCCATTTCAAGCCCCCTTCCACCACCACCCCCCCCAGAATATTCTGGAATAATTTCCTGCTTCTTTCAATACTGCAGGCAGTGGAATTCTCCAAAATTATGGGTCATATCTATATCCCCTCATGATTTCGGAGGGTAACTCTGGATTGTAAATCTCATTTTTGCTATTCGTTTACATTTTCAAAAGCACCCTAGCCACTTAATAAATATCCCAGACAGATTTAGTAATGTTTCTATTTTAGTATGCCCATTGGGCGTTTTTAAAAATTCAGAGACTAAATTATCTTTGAAAGATTCTAAGCTCAGGGTCTGTGTTAAAATTATTTCTAACAATTTTATGGACTAAAGCGTTAGCCAACATTCAATTCTGACTTTACCAACAAAACCTCCACGCCACGACGAAGAAAGAGTCCTTTTCATTTTCTCAACTGAAAAGGGAAAATAATAAAATGCCAACTGTTTGCAGGTTTGCATTTAAAAGAATCTCTGGCAAACCCGGTAGCTCACGTTTAATTTGAAAAGCCCGATAACCTGTGAACACAGCCCTTGGGCTTGATTTCCCACTTCATCCGTCCTCCCTCCCCACCAGTCTACCCCCAAAACCCCAACCCACCAAAGCACACGTCTAAGCATTTTTCACCAACAGGGCCAAAACCTCGAAAAAAGAGTTCCCCTTGGAAGGAAAAGGCCAGCCCTACCCTGCCTGGGCCCAGGCCTGCTCCGCGAGCTCCGCTCCAAGGAGGGCCAACTCTCGACGCCCTGCACGCCCCGCCCCGGGCCCGCTCGCGTCCCCTTAGGCGACAAAACCCTCCCTCCGGCCCTCAGCCAGGACTGACAGTTACGGTAGCAGCAGCCGCTGCTACCAGAGGCCTACTTCTGGCACCGACCCCTCCAAACCATGCGCCCCCAAACACTCTCCGTGGCGCGGGTTGGGAGCGTCCCTACCTCCTCCAGAGCCAGCCCCGAAGGGTGGTTTGGGAGACAGACAGAACGAAGGGAAATGCCGCCCAGCCTCCCCGGCCCAGGCCCGGTCCTCGGCCAAACTGACCTGCTGTCGCCCCCGCGCCTGGGCTGTGGCCCTCGCAGCAGCGGCTGCCTCACTGGTCGCAGTCGCCCTCGCTCGCCGCCTCCGCCCGCCACCGCCTCGTTCCCTTTGGCTGCCTCCACCGCCGGGGCTCATGCGGGACCCGCGCTTCCTTCTCCGGAGACTAAGGCCGGGAAAGGGGGCGCCGGGGCCGCAGAAAACCCCGCGCTCGTCGCCAGCCGCTGCTCCGCCGCTACCTGTCCCCACTGGGGAGCTGCGGGGCCCGCCAAGCCGAGGCTAGGCTGCGAGCTGCTCCGAGCGCGACCCCAAGGAGGAGCCGAGGGAGGCGCCGCTGCCCGCGGCCGTAATCGTTGGGTCCGCAGAGATGAAGCTCAAGTCGGAGGCGGCAGCGGAAGGCGAGCGCCCAGGCCAGCGGATGGCTAAGTGGCAGCGGGGTGCGCAAGCGGGAGGAAGGCGGTGTGTCGAGGTTCTGGCGAAGGGGATTCAGGCTCTGTCGTCTCCTGCAGTCACCCCGAACCCAGCGCCACCATCTTGGGAAAAACGCGGATCTCGCGGCCGCAGCGCAAGCCGGGAGGACTGGCTGGGCGGGCCGAGTATCCCAGCAGGCAGCGCGCGCCGCCCGGTCGGGCGAGAGCTCCGGGCCGGGACGCAGGGACGTGGGGCGGGGCCGGGGTGCGCGCGGGAGGGCGCAGCGTTGTGCCCCGCCCTCTCCTGCCGGCTCCTCCTCCTTCCTGCTTGCCGTCGTCGCCTGCGCAGGGGCTGTTGGGAAGGGGAAGTTGCTCGCGGCTCCCCGGAGTCCTACCAGGGTTGGTCGCCATCTTGGGATCTGGCAGAGGCTCAGTGTTTCTGTTGAGCCACGGCTGTCTGTGGCCCCACTGAAAGAAGGGGGTACACGCCGGAAGCCCCCTGGAGCCCCCAGGAGTGTTGGAGACCCCCCTGGTATACTCAAGTCGAGGAATTTTCTAGGACTTAAACGCCCTGAATTTAGGGAGACGAATCGGCTCTGAAAATGCGCCGAGGGAGGGGGGGTGGCTTTGATAGCTCCCAGCGCCGCGGCAAGGCTGCAGCCTCCGGATACCAGGCTCCGACCCCAACCCCTTTCGGTCCAGTGCTGCCTTTGTAAATACTACAGAGGTACCCCGAGAGTATGAGCCATCTTTCAGGGGACCAAGGTCATTTGCTTAGGCCTCTTTCCGATACCATGTCGTTAGTTCACTAAGATGAAAGCCCATCTCGCAGTTTTGACGTTCGGTGGGTTGTTAAAGAGATTGTGACCTCTTGGTTAACACCAGCTGGATGAATGTTAATTTTGATCCATATGACAACTGAACCCATTTAAAGCTATGCGTCTTCATATTTAGTATCAAGGTCATCATTTTATTTAAAAGGTTTTTTTTTTAGGGCTCTGCGACATTTAACTAGCAAATACAGTGGAATCACTGACAAGTTATAGTCTTAACGGCTTGCAACTCGGCTAAGCCCTAAAATACTACTATATGAGATCCCGTTCATCTAGTATTCAAAGAATTTTTTTTTAAATCAACAATCTTACATAGCAGTGTATTTAGCTGCCATTCTTAGAACATTGTAAGGCAGGGATATATTTATGTATACTGCTTCCCAGTCATAACCAACTGTAAAAAACTTAAACTCTAAAAAATAAGCTAGTGGAATTTAAATCATCCCAGGACAATGATAAATGACAGTATTAAATCATGTCCAATTTAACTTAGTTCCTCATTCTTTTTCTCATTTTCCCCAATTACAGATCCTCATTTGGAAACAATTTGTAGTTATATATTATAGAAGAGGCTAGTTAAAATTGTAATCTTCTAAGGATTTTTTTTTGCATATTATCAAAATAGGCAAATGAGAATGAAAATCTTTAAAGTAAAGATTTTTAAAAAATAATCAAAGCAAAATTTTACTGCAGTATCTAGCCTGTGAAGATACTTTTAACTATTCTCAAGTAGAAATTGCCTGAATAAATGAAATTAATTTTATATAACCCGATACATCAAAATGGAACAAATTCCTGAGTATTTACCAAAAAAATTAAAGACTGAAGAGAAATAAATCTGCTCTCAGTTAAATGTCAGAATGACTATCCAGGTCTTTACTAAAATCAAGAAGGATCCCAGCTCCTCCTTTGAATATGGAGAAATTACACATAGACTTTTAGTTCACTAATGGATATTCTGTGTGACTTTAGTGTCAGACCTGATTCAAGACTCCACGGTGCTCTTCGTCTTAACCCATTTTCAAATTTTGTGATGTTTGCTGATAAAAATTACTAGCACATTGATGGCATAAGATAAGTGCCTAGTAAATGTTAGGGCTTAGTAATAGTAGTATTAGTATTATCAATACCACTGTTTAGCATTACACATTTCATGAACTCCTTCACACCTCCACCCTTAATACCTACAGATCTACCTAAATTTGCATTCACCCTGATCTCCTGTCTTGAAGAATGAGCCATTCTTCTTTCTAGGCTTTTTTTTTGGGGGGGGGGTTGGGGGCTGGCAGGTGAGTGGTAGGACTCTCAAGACTCAGTCCCTTGGTTGTTCCCTCTCTTGTTCATAAATTCTCCCTCTACTAACTCTGTCCCTTCTATTTAGAAGAGTTGTCTGTGCTTGGATCGTCATTTCTAAGTCCCTCTTTACTGAAATTTTAGCATTTGCCCCCATTTTAGTATATACACTGCTTGTATTAACGTCTGTAATACATTGGCCACATCTAAAAGTCACTTCTCAATTTTCATAGTATCTGACCTTTTTCAGGTTTCTGCACTGCTAAATACTGCCTCCTGGAAACTTCTCCCATTGGTTCCTGTGTATTGAGCCCTCTTCTTCAAGTCTTCGTTGCAGCATGTTCTTCTTCTCCATCCTTGGTTCTTTTTGCCTACTGTATTATATAGTCTCTGACAGTACCATATACACACACTCTTCCTCTATCATTTATTTCAGTCAGGGATCAAGGCTGAATCTTGAACACTGATCTCACTCAGAACCAGACATATCTTCAACCCCTTATTGAAAATTTGTACTAGATGTTCTACAGCACCTTAAAACTCAGCATGTCTAAAATTGAACTCCTTTGTTCCATTTTCCACCATTAACTGAGTGGGAATAATTTTGGAGAAGAGCAAGTTTTGTAAGAACAAACAGGAATTGGGTTTTGCAAATGTTAAATTAGAGACCTATATCTCTGTAGTGGATATCTGTAATAGAGATTGACTGCTAGTTGACCTCTAATATGCATTCTCCTCTTCATCCATGATAATGGAGTTCTGTAGCCAGATACATGGTTGCCAATAATTAATTCTCTAAATATGGCCATGTTAGTAAGGTTCTGGCCAGTGGGATGTGAGAAAAAATGATGTAAGCAATTTCCAGATGATACTCTAAAATAAATGGGATGACTCTTTCCCTTCCTCCCTTTCTGATGATCAGAATGTGAGAGGGGTTGTGAGCTATTTTGAAGGTACAACAAGGTGGGTCCCTGAAGACTTCATGAGTCAGAGCTTATGTACCAGGTTGAGCTTTGATGTGAGAGGGCTAACTACTATAACCTGCATGGTTATTCTAGACACTTTTTACTGAAGCTGACCTTGTATCCTAATATCCAAGTGAGGAAATCAAGGAGGCATTTGGATGTGGGTGTCTGGAGTTAAGGGAGAATGAAACCAGCTCATCCTACATTCCCTGACTTGATAACTCTTCCATCTGTGGCAGTCCTCAATCATAATAATGTTAGTAATCCCAGATTTCTTCCTCTGTCTCACTCTCCTGGCAATTAGGAGGCAAAGTTACATATTCCTTAAAGCACCGGTTTTAAAAATCAGGTAGCATAGCAAAATGGTTAAGAGTATAGGCTCCCAATTTATTAGCAAGTGCAAAAATGCCAGGCAAAATCATAAATCCCTCTTGGATTTATTTTTCTCATCTGTAAATGGGGTTATTGTGAGGATTAAGTGTTAATATATGTAAAGCTCTTATAATAGTGCTGGGCATGTAATAATTAAAGTGAGCTTTTTTTTTTTTAATTCCATGCAAATCCCAGTTCTGACACCAGATACAGAACCTTCAATTAAATAAACCTTCAATTGATGTCTCTGTTTCCTCATCAATGAAGTGGGAAGAAATGGCTGTATTGACCTCATAGGGCCACTGTAAGCCTTCATTCATCCATTCAATACATATTTATTAGGTAGATATGATGTACCAGCACTGTTTTAGGTGTCGAGAACACAGCAGTGAACAAAGCCTGCCCTCATGGGGTTTAAGATCTAGTAGAGAAAACAAATCTGGTGTGTTAGAAAGTGATAAATGTTAAGGAGAAATATAAAATGAGGTGAAGAGGATAGAGAATGCCACAGGTGTTATATCATGCAGGTTGGCCAGAGAGGTGTCATTGAAAAGATGATATTTAAGCAGGGGCTTGACAGAAGTGACAGGATAAGATGTGGAATATAAGGGAAAGAGCATTCAAGACAGAGAGGACCCTGAAGCAGAAAGGTTCCTACAGCAGTCTAGGAACCCCTAGGAAATTTGGACCACCCATGGTGGCTGGAACACAATAAGAGAAGGAGTTGAGATGAGCTCAGGGAAGTCAGGGTGGGCCACAGCAAGGGCTTTGTACCTCATCCTGAGGACATGAGTATTTGCAGAATGAGGTGGAAAGTCCCTAGAAGCGTTTGAGAGAGGTATGACAAATTCAACCCATGGGAATCATTCTGGCTGTTGTGTGGAGAATGGACAGCACATGTGAAGTGTTTAGTGCCTATGGGAAATGTTCAATAAGTGGTAAGAAATACTATTATTATTATTATTAGTTATTACGGTCATTATTATTGTAACATCCATTTCCTTCTATGTGATCCCACTGATACTACCTTAATTTAGATCCTTTGTTGTTCCTACTTGAACTCAAATGTAAGCTCCGGAAAGGCAGGGTCATACTACTGTATTCATTACTATATCCCCTAAACCCAACACAATGCTGGCCCATATTACAGTACTTTGCTACTAAATCTCATTGCAGAATGTTTTTAAAAGAAACAAATATGGTTTCATTGCATCCTTGCTTAACTCTATCGCTGGTTCTTTATAGTTTTCTGGATAATGTATAGACTCCAAGACCAACCCCCATTGGATGTAGGCCCTACATCCCTTCCAGCCCCAACTCCTTCCACTCCCCACATGCAATTTCATTTTTTTTCTAAATTTTCCAATTACAGTGTAGTTAACACAGTGTTATATTGGTTTCAGGTATACAATATAGTATAATTACAATATAATTACTCAGTGCCCATCAAGATGGGTGTACTCTTAATCCCCTTCAACACCAAAACTAAAGACAACCTAATGTATGGAAGAAGATATTTACAAATGACATATCTGATAAAGGGTTAGTATCCAAAATACACAAAGAACTTCTACAACTCAATACCAAAAAACAGCCTAATAAACAAATGGGCAGAAGACATGAACAGACATTTCTCCAAAGAAGACCTACAGATGGAAATAGACACTGAAAAGATGTTCAACTTCACTCATCATCAGGGAAATGCAAATCAAAACCACAAGGAGATATGACCTTACACCTGTCAGAATGGCTAAAATTAACAACATAAGAAACAAGTGTTGGCAAGAATGTGGAGAGAAAGAAACCCTCCTGTGCTGCTGGTGAGAATGCAAACTGTGCAGCTACTGTGGGAAGCACTATGGAGTTTCCTCAGAAAGTTAGAATTACCCTGCGATCCAGTAATTGCATTACTATTTACCAAAAAAATAGAAGAACACTAATTCAAAGGGATACATGCACCCCTATGTTTATTGCAGCATTATTTACAATAGCCAAATTATGGAAGCACAAGTGTCCATGGATAAACGAAGAGATAAAGAAGAGGTGATTATATATCTATAGAATATTATTCATCCATTAAAAAGAATGAAATCATGCCATTTGCAATGACATGGATGGAACTAAAGGGTATAATGCTAAGCGAAATAAGTCAAAGAAAGACAAATACCATATGATTTCACACATATATGGAATTTAAGAAACAAAACAAGTGGGGGAAAAGGGACAAACCAAGAAACAGACTCAACTATAGAGAACAAACTGATGGTTACCAGAGGGTAGATTGGTGGGCAGATGGGTGAAATAGATGATGGGTATTAAGGAGGGTACTTGTTATGAGTACAGGATGATGTATGGAATTGTTGAATCACTATACTGTACAACTGAAACCAATATATAACACTGTATGTTAACTATACTGGAATTAAAAAAAAAAGTCATTCAAGCAAAAAACCTGGAAGTGTATCATGCTTTGACCTTGGTCATTTCAGTCTCTTTGTGCCTACCTTAAACCCAGCAGGAGAGTAGGTGGAAAAGAGTTTCATTGACTACCAGCTGCTGCTATTGCTGCTAGTCTGAGCTGTTCTGAATAAAACAGTTCGACTGAAACCAATGAAACCATCCTTAGAAATTTTGCCTTCTGACAGGTGCATCTTTTAGTTCTTTGAAATCATTCACATTGCATTCATATGTCTAATACTATTTTTAATACTTACTCTAACAGGAATTCTAACAAAATACTTCTTTAAATCTAAGAAAGTGCATTGGTTAAATAAAATCAATTATTAAAAATCGTGCAAGGAAGCCTGGGTGGCTCAGTCAGTTAAGCGTCTGCCTTCAGCTCAGGTCATGATCTCAGAGTCCTGGGATCGAGTCCCACATCAGGCTCCTTGCTCAGCAGGGAGACTGTTTCTCCCTCTGCCTGCTCTGCCTGCCACTGCCCCTGCTTGTGCTCTCTTTCTCTCTGACATAAATAAAAATCTTTAAAAAATAATAAAAAAGTGATTAATTCATTTAAAATGGTGCAGACTACACTTTTTTTCTTCAGAATATCTCGAAAAAAGAAAACATCTGGCTAGGGCAGAATCATGAGTATAGTTTTCAACTGATAATATTTCATTTTTTTATTCTTGCTTGACAGTAACAAATAATACAGAATTATCAAAATGATAAAATTTACTGTTGGGCTCATTGAAATTGCTTCAAACAATTTTATACCTAACGCTTGCCTGTTTTTTGTTTGTTTTTAGTTTTGCTTCGTGACAATAAACCATCATCATGATATAGAAAGATAAAGGTTTTTAAAGATAACAATGTAGATTTTATTCATGTTTTATTTATTTATTTTTTTGGTTTGGTTGAACATGGTACCAATTGCATCTATATTTTAGTACTTAACACAGACTTTCTGAAATGACAGATTATTTCCACAGATTACATTTGTGCACCCATTAGGTGCTAGTTGCCTGAATAAATCCCATTAATTCTTACAACAATTTCGAGTATTACACATTTTACAGATTAGGAAATTAAGCTTAGAATAAGTAACTTGCTTATGTCTTACAGCTGAAACCTAGTAGAGGTAGGATTTAAATCCAGATGTGTGTGTGTGTGCGCGCGCACGTCTGTCTTGTTGCTGCTTTCCTAGAAAATACAATTTTTTCTGAATTTCAAATGTTTCACTGAAGTGTTTTTTATGTCAGTCATCCCTAACAGTATTACAGGTTTCCCCTGCTTTTCAAAAGTAGAATGTTCCCATGAAATCTTTCATTAGCTGAAATGACAGAAAGCAAAAAAGGAAATACCATGAATTTACATGGAAAATTTTTTTAGCATTCCCAGACCCCAAAAAAGAACCTCTCTTTTCTGATACCTTAGGACACATCTTGCCAATGGATGCACACAATGAATGGAATTAAAACGCATAGGCACAGTTCAAAGTTAGGGCAGCTTGATGCTGAGATGCTGAGTGTAGTTCCTGAAGAAGAAGCTGGGTGGTGACACCATCACTGCTCTGGGTGTGTGCTGCTTCTATTATGGCTAGCTGCAAAACAAATACTGAACACTATTTTCACTCTTCACCGTTCTTTGTAAAAGCAAAAATCTTCAGATTTCTTTCAGTCAGTAAAACTAGGTATGTGCTAATGTGTGTCTTTCATAAAAGCAAAGTGGTGTAACATGAGCTTCCAAAAGCAGAAAAATACCAGAAAATACTCTCAACTTGTTACCCCAACAGAAACCTCCTTTTTCATACTGTTCAACTAAAAACTCCGATTCTGAGCCTCAGCCAACCTGACCTGCCACCATTCCTTTCCAGCACTCAGTCCTATTTTGTGATGTTGGACCAGCTACTTAACTTCTTTAAGCATCAATTTCTTCTTCTGTAAAGAGGTTGATATGAATAACGATGAAAGAGACCATGCATTGCTAAGGACTTGACTCAGTGCCTGGCACATGATAAATACTCAGTAAATGTTAATGAATGAATGGGTGAGTAGATGAAATGGTCTTAATTTGGGATTCCCCAGAAGCAGATTTGAGACAATAATTTGAGTACAAGTATTTTCTTTGGGAGGTGATCCCAAAAACTTTGGTAGGGGAGAAAGGAAGTAAGTTAGAGGAGGAGGACAAACAATAAAGTGTGCGTTATCATTCAGGTATCTGCTGTGGGCAACTAGTACTTAATTCTGCTAAGGAACTCTGGGAGAAAGTGTAGAATATTTACTTCAATTATCCTGTCAGTAACAAGAGGGAGCTGCTACTGTGCACTGACTATCCCAGTGACTACTCACACTGCTGGCTTGCTGTGGTAGGGGCATGGCAGTTCCAGCTGGTCGGAGAGTGCCCAAAGCAAAAAAAAAAAAAAAAAAAGGCAAATGCTGTCAATTGGAATTAGAACTGGCATGTACTACATTAATAAGACCCAGGTCTCCAACAGCATCTGCTACACGAATAAATGCACAAATAAACAAAGGGACAAATGAGCCAAATTTGATGCATTTACCACATTCAGATGGCCCTCATGGTTTCAGGTTAGAAGCCTATGTGAGCAGTCCACCAACTAAATTAACATTAACTAAGCTGAAGAGATGGAATTTTAAAATTAGAATGCCAGTTTATTGATTTACATTGAGAAATAACTATTACAGGGACTGGACTACTGGCAGTGCATATGACTAGAGTATTCTTTCCCTATAAGACATACAGGGCCCTCAATAACAGCAACTTGCTTATGAAGCTTGAGATCTAGACAAAAGGAATTGGAGGAACTGAATTTTGATGACAGTAAGCTAAAATACCTGATATATTCAAATTCCATTAAGAATCATCTTGACCTGGGTGGCTCAGTCGGTTAAGCATCCAACTCTTGATTTTAGCTTAGGTCATGATTCCAGAGTTGTGAGATCAAGCCCCATGTCAGGCTCTATGCTAGGCATGGAGAGCCTGCTTAAGCTTTTCTCTCTCCCTCTCCCTCTACCCCTTTGTGCCCCATCCCCCAAAGAATCATCTTGACAGAAGAATGAGAATATTTGACCTCATTGGCCAATGTCCCTGAAGAAAGTTACAGCCAGCATTTCCCAGTTTGACTCTATTTGATTTTTCCACCGATGACTGGTCCCCTTCTTTAGAAATGTCACATTTCAGTTATGTCTTGCAGGCCTGGAAACCAATTTCCTTTTTTAAAAAGTGACATGCCAACCTATGCCCTCTGGTCCATTATGTGCCTAATCCAAAAGTGTAACACTCAAAAGGCAATCTTATATTCCTTCATTTCCATGTTTTTGTGGCACTTCTCACAGTTAGCACTGAGTACCAACAATATTATACTCTATTACCTAAATGTTTGTAATCTCCTCTCATCCAGAAGTTTTTTTCTACTACGTACAGTCTGAACTTCTTCAGACTTCTCAAACTTGGGACACCTACTCACTAGCTCCCAGTAACTTTTCTATTTCTCTTTCATGTCAAATGTTTCTCACATGAAACATACCATACTTGTTCTTACTTCCCCATTTTCTAGTCATTATTTAACACTAAAGAAACGCTTAGAGAATAGTGAAGTCAACACACACATTTCCATTACCTAGATTTCACAATAGCTTATATTTTGCTATATTTGCTCAATTATTTATTATCTCTGTGGAACCATTTGACACAAATTACAGACGTCATGATACTATTCTTACATATCTCAGCATATTTTTCCTAAGAACACCAGGATTCTTTTTTTTAATAAAGATTTTATTTATTTATTTGACAGAGAGTGAGAGAACACAAGCAGGGGGAGCACAAGCCAGAGGGAAAGGGAGAAGCAGGCTCCCCACTGAGTAGGGAGCTTGATGTTGGACTTGATCCCAGGACCTTGAGACCATGACCCGAGCCGAAAGCAGGCACTTAACTGACTGAACCACCCAGGCGCCCCAGGCATTTTTATATATTACCAGAACACCATATAATATTTAACACTGACCCAATAATATTATCTAATATGCAATCCATATTCAGGTTTCCCCAATTTTTTCAATAATATTGCTTATAGTTTTTTATGTTTTTTTCAAGTATAGTTAACATACAGTGTTTTATTAGTTTTAGGTGTACAAAATACTGATTCCACAATTAACTCAGTGCTCATCATGATAAGTGTACTCTTAATCCCCTTCACCTGTTTCACCCGTCCCCCTACCCACCACCCATCTTGTAATCATCAGTTTGTTCTCTATAGTTGTCTTTTTCATTTGTTTGTTTGTCTCTTTTTTCCTTTGTTCATTTATTTTGTTTCTTAAATTCCACATATGAATGAAACCGTATGGCATTTGTCTTTCTCTGATAAGACCCGATTAAATAACACACCTTTAGTTTTCATAATTCTTTAGTCCTTATTTATCTAGAAACCATGTCATAACATTTTTTTTCTTTTATGACCTTGATTCTTTAAAGATATCAGAGCACTAGTTTTATAGGAATCCTCACTCTCATTCATCTGATTGTTTCCTCATGATGAGATTCACATTATATATTTTTGGAACTGATATATAGGTGATGTTACATACTCTTTGCATCACTAAAGCAGGCACATTTAGTAGTTTGTTGTATTATTGCTAATGCTAAGTTTTACTACTTGGTTAATGCTAGATTTCCCCATTCTAAATGTTTGTTGTCCTTAATAAGTAATTTGAGTAGTGGTGCTTTGAGAATTGAATAAATATTTCACATTTTACCTACTAGTTTTTGTATCTATGTGTAATTATTGCCTGAATGAACATTACACTGGTGGTTGTACAATAATTCTCCCTCCATTCCTTTTACATCTATTAGCTATATACATATATATTTATTTTAAAGATTTTATTTATTTTTTGACAGAGATAGAGACAGCCAACGAGAGAGGGAACACAAGCAGGGGGAGCGGGAGAGGAAGAAGCAGGCTCATAGCAGAGGAGCCCGATGTGGGTCTCGACCCCATAACGCCGGGTTCACGCCCTGAGCCAAAGGCAGACGTGCAACCTATATTTTTTAGTAAAGAAGAGCTTTTCCTCCTACCCACCATTTTTCTTTAGAATTAATACAGATTCATGGATTTTCTTTTTATTCAATATGACAATATACATTACATCATTATTCTTTTTAGTGCTCCAATTGTCCCAAATTTGGCAAGTTGGGGCCCCTCAAGCCAATTTTGTGTTCTTTTGGGTTGTCCCTGTCAATCTGAGTATTTCTTTTGTTTTTAGCATAATAAGGTGCTCAGGCTTATTCTACTCCAGATCTGAACTCAAACATTTCTCAAAAACCTTGTGGGGTTTTGTTTGTTTGTTTTGTTTTAGTAAACATGGGCACTAGTGATTGCATCAATGGCCACATATATGGAATATATATATACATAACATTTTAAAATTTTGTGTTCAAAATTATATTTCACATCTAATACTCCTGGGTTCTTCTGCATGTTCTGTCACTCCACATTTATTTCTCCAATCTCCCATAGTGAGAACTCAATATACTTTTCGTATGCTCTCTTATATTGCACAAATTACCAACACCACTTTCAACAGCAAATCTAATAAGTAAAATTCAAGATTTTTTGCAGATTTTTAGTTCTTAAACTAAAACCACAAATGATGGTCAGAGTATTGTATAAAGAAGTTTCTTGAATTAGTTCTTATCAGTTTGATACATATTTAGGTTTATTTGTTTCTGTCTGTAGAAATTTTGATCTTTTTATTTTCATTAGTTTAATTTCAGTTTTGAGTTTATAAAACATTTTGATGTTTCAAATATAAAAACTACATAAAAAAGATATATTTGGAGATGTTTCACTAAAATTCCCATCCTTTCAGGGCTGAATATGTGACTTAGTCAGTTAAGCATCTGCCTTCAGTTCATGCTGTAATTTTGGGGTCCTGTGATCAAGCCCTGCATTAGGCTCCCTGCTCAGTGGGTAGTCTGCTGCTCCCTCTCCTTCTGTCCCTCCCCCAGCACTCATGCTCTCCCTCTCTCAAATAAATAAATAAAATCTTTAAAAATAAATAAATAAATAAATAAATAAATCCCATCCTTTCAACCTCATTCCAACTCAATCCCTATAAGAAACCATTTTCAGCTTTTTAGATTATTTTTCCCAACATTTAAAAAAAAGATTTTATTTATTTATTTGTCAGAGAAGGAGAGAGCACAAGCAGGGGGAACGACAGGCAGAGGGAGAAGCAGACTCCCAGCTGAACAAGGAGCTTGTTGCGGCCCTCGATCCCAGTACCCTGGGATCATGACGTGAGCTTAAGGCAGCCGCTGAACCTACTTAGCCACCCAAGCATCACTTTCCTGACACTTTTTAACTAAAATTTTATTTTTAATCAAAATAACCCCCCCACACCTCATACATATTTTTATATGTATATGTAACATACAA
>NC_048226.1:23605948-23606162 GCF_002007445.2 Ailuropoda melanoleuca
CACTTCCAGGGCCGGCACGTCTCTGTCCTTTGTGTTTCCAACCCCGCCAGCCGCCAGCCGCCAGTCGCCCCACGCGGGCTCCCGGAGCTCCCCGTCTCAGTCTGGTTTCTCACGTGTGCTGACCGCGAGTCCACCTGCTCCCCCGTGCAGGTGGCCCTCCAGCCGCCAGCCGCCCCGCGGATGCTCCCGGAGCTCCCGGTCTCAGCCTCGATCC